>NC_054540.1:29895553-30085553 GCF_017654505.1 Polyodon spathula | reverse complement strand
ATTTTTTCTTGCTCTTGTGTTCGAATAATGAAGAAGGTGAAACAGAATCAGCAAGACAATCAGGACATCAAGGTAAAAAGAAGCAACTTTGTTTAGTAATTAACAGTTTAATTAAGATATTGAATGGTCTCAAAACACGGTCACGTGAACAAAAATAAAAACCTAAAACTTCAAGCCCTAGTTCTTTCCATTTCAAAATGCTGTATCTGCATCTTTCAAGTGTCTAATTTTTCAGCAGTTTTTCTGGCACTTACTGTCTACAAGGTTAATAAATTTAATTATGTCATCTAGGGAGGACCTTTTCTTTCTGCACATTTTCTCTCTTCCTTTACAAGAGAGCAGTGTTGTTTTATTGACTACAGATAAAAGAACGCTAAAATGGTTACCATCTTCCTTTGAATTTAGGACGTACCATTTAAAACTGTGTGTACCAGCCCTGTGTAGGGGTGCTTAATACAGGTTTGAGTCCGTTGCTGGGTAAGAGTACTGTGGTCGCTGCCGCGTTAGACGGGTGGTTGATTAATACAATTAAATAAAAGCACAAATCTCATTGGGAGGAATTTAAAGTGGCCACTTAGACCAGGTGGTCGCTAAATAAAGGTGGTCGCATGAACAGGTTTGACTCTGTGTGTGTGTGTGTGTGTGTGTATATATATATATACACACACACACACACACACACACACACACACAATGAAGCGCTCTACAGCAATGCAAGCATTCAAATTTATTTCAGCCAAACTATATTTATATGGCTTAAAATTCATCATTTTGCTTCAAAGAGGTTTAAATACTTGACTCCCGTTCGTTTATATTCTTCATCAAAATCTCTTTATTGATTAAAAAGGACACAGTTGTAAAACAAACAACGCGATTCGACACTAACGAGTCTTCATCAGGTATATTAACACCAGCAGAATTCATGAACCCCTGTTTCTTGCAACAGTTGTGATGCTGACCAAACATGTGGGTACTGTTGTGTAAGTAGCTTAAAATGCAAAATTGTTTAGGAAATGTAGAACAAGAACAGCAACAAATAAAAATACACTCAGGGTTTGTGTCTTGCACATATACCATTAACAAAATGCCCTGAAAACTTAACAGAATTAATGAAAGGCTGCAAAAAGAGAAAGAATTAAACAAAGGAAGTGAAACGGTTACCGTACCGTACTGTAAAAAAGTTGTCCGTGAACTCCAATAAACCAAATGTTATCTTTCACCAGTCAAATCGTAGAGTGCTTAAATAAAGTTTGGAGTCAACACAAAAATAAAATGGTCTCTTATATCTTGCATCCCAGTAGATTTTGTTACGTTGTTTACCGTCAGGAGTTTAAGTGATTTAATTGCACAAGATTCCATGGTTCGATGATAAGCTGATAATAACTCTTCAGCCAAAGAATCAGCCACAGTAATTTAAGAGCAAAGTTACCACTACAGTAATCCCTCGCCAACGTTCTTGAAAACCCCCGTGGTTGGCAAAACTGCGGTTGGTAAATACTAGAGCTTATGGGAAAATAGGGGGTTAGGTTCTTCATGGCTGCGGTTATACTTATCAAAGCCTATCTAAGTTGCATTTTCCTTCACTAAACACAAATGAAAAACACAGTAACATAAAATCAATGCAAATACTATAACATACTGGGTAATGTAACATGTAAAATTATAACATAATAAAAAGTAATGTTTTATTTACCTTGAATCCTTAGAGTTGAAGACCAGGGTGTTGTTGACTTGTGGCAGTTGCACTAAGATAACACAGAGCAACGAGACCGCATGCACATGGTACTATGACGAGTACACGAGACAACGCTAGAGATGATGCTGGTACTGGTAGGGGGAGATGCTGGTGAGATGGGAGCTAGGAAGAATACACAAGATGCCGTGGAAGCAAATGCAGATGCATCATATGTTTCCATGCAAAACCGTGTATACACAAATCTATATGCCGCGGTTGGCAAATTGGTATACAAAAGGAAAACCGTGTATACATGAATTCCGCGGATGGCAAATACGCGGTTGGTGAGGGATTACTGTATTTAAAACAGTATGTAACAAAGTTTATTTCTCAAACTGACCATTTAAACAATGTGAAAGCAGAACACACAGAAATGCACGTGGTAAGCTGGCTTCCATTCCTTTCCCTTCTCCCCTGCTTCGGCCATGACATACAACGACCCTCAAACTTGATTATTTTGACCTACAGCCACAAACATGCACATTAGTTCGTAGTGCTTTAGGGGCAAAAATGTGTAATTAACCTTTTCCAGAAATTAGGTAATCTGGTTACTAGAAGGCCTAGAACCGACTCTGAATTCTTCAACCCGATGTCATGCTTAATGAATATATGTGTGGGTGTGGGTGTGTGTGTGCGTGTATATATTAAAACCTGTACAACTTTAAGAAAGGTAAGTTAAACTTGATGAAACAAGGCGAGGTTGTTAAATCAATAGGTGGGTTGCTCCAAATGCAGTATTCTCTCAATTCCATTTAGTTTTTTTTTGTAAGTCATATTGCTGCAGTGACAGAAGTACATACAACCACCTCTACGATGTTCTCCTTACCTCATCCCCTGCAGGGGTTAATTAGCTTCCAGCTCTGAACTCACCCACATGATATATACATAATTAGAAAATAAATCAGTACCGTCAACCAATCGGCTTCTAGCTCTAGCGGGCTCTAATAGACGGTAGATGCCCACTGGAATGTCTGAACACCAATTGTGAAACAAATTTAAAATCAATCTGCCAGTGCTGGCTTTTTCTTTTTGACTTGCTGTATTTTTCAGCGTAGTTCACAGACACAGCATCTTCCAACAACAACAAAGCAATATGTGGACAGTTCAATAATATTTCTCCATTCATATATTCGGGAGAGAAAGGTTTTGGCTGAAAGTAGAAACAGGGTGAGTTAGGAGGCATTTTAGTATGGTATTTAATGAGAGATTGTACTGGTAGTTCAGACTGTAAAGTAAGTGTTCTGTTCATTCCTCAGGCAATGTCCTGATTATAAATAGGGGTTGAAAACCCTAACAAGTTAATAAAAAAATAATAATCGATTTACTAAATAAAAACTCATTGTTTTTCTCTTTATATGTATGTCATCCTTGTTCTTAATTTAAAACAAATGTTCTGTCCTATTTTCTTAGAACATCTTTACTCAACAGAAAGATACCCGACCAATCAGTACAAGTTCAAGATTTCCATTGCCTGAGAGTAGGCGTTAAAACTTCATGCTGATTTTAGACTCGGCTCTTGCCAAGATAAGCACCAACTACAATGTAGCTTTACAGTAAACTAATGTGATCCATCTGTGTTTCCATCCGTTTGCATGTCCTTCCATTCTGATGATGTAGATATCCTTCTGCCAGGTGTTGATGGCTGAAGTGTAATGTTGGCTTCAGGGACCAGCTTATTTTGCCTGCCTGGCACATCAGCACACACAACAACTGCGATGCTGGCTCCAGGGATCAACCACAGTGCGGTCTCCCCAGCGCCTCAACATGACAACCGTCTGGGTTGGGCTGAGTAGAGTACATCTCTGGGGTCTTGATGTGGGCACCTTCCATCCTTGGTGTTTTATTGACTAGCCCAAGACACCTCAAGAAGGCTTGATGGTGACTCTGGCATCCCAACATCACCCCCCTCCGTCCCCCACTCCTCTCAGCCCAGCTGATTTACCTGTGCATCAATGTTGCTTTCTTTCCATCTTGCTTAAAATCCCCAACCAAATCTTTCCGTCTCAACCACAGCCAGTTGCTGCTCCTCTCTGCTGCTTCAAATAAGTTCTTCAATGTGCCACACAACTCTTAACCACTGAATCTGACGTCTCTGAGAAACTGGGCTGTTGAGTGTGCCACAAATTCTCGACAACCCACCTCCACTGGGTAAACCCGTACTCGCCATCCTCGCTGTTCCGCTTCAGCAGCTAGTTGAGCATAACAAAGTTTATTCCTCTCATACGTCTCATCCACAGCATCATCCAATGGCACTGTTAAGTCTACCAGGTGAACAAGGCGTGCTGATCCAGACCACAAGACAATATCTGGTCAAAGGTTAGCGATGGCAATCTCTGGTGGAAAAATAAGCTGCTGACCAACTGCCAGCATTTTCCAGTCTCTAGCAGCTTCTAGTTGTTCTAGAAGAGGCTTGGTTTTAATAACTTTTCTTGGTGGTTGCTCCCCTGGATGGCAACTTATTGACCATGTTATGTTTCTCTTCCAATGTTAAGGCCAAACAACGCAGCACCCGGTCATAGAAATAGAATTAGAGATAGAATGTATTTTATTTGCCCTGCTCTACATGCTATTACCTATACAGTAAAGACTGCATGGCCACTTTATTAGGACCTGTACCTAATAGCAGGTTGGTCCACCGTTTGCCCTGATCACAGCCTTGACACATCATGGCTAAACTCCACAACATGCTGGACGGTGTTTTGAGGGATGATAATCTTTTCAGCCATTAATATTTCCGGCCAGTGGTGCAGGGAGGTAGGCAGAGGCTTATGTTGTCAAAGGTGTCCAAATTCATCCCAAACATGCTGAAATCTCTGTCATGCTCATCAAACCTTGACTCAATTCTTGTATGGTGGATGGATGCATTATAAAGTAACCATCGCCATCAGGGTACAGTGCAGCATTATTGGATGACATTTGTTCAGGCTTCCAGAGTAATCAAGCACCCAGGGTACTGTATGTGAGCAGAACATGCCCCACACAAGGTGATGTTAAATCGGGTAAACAGGTTCTAATAAGAGGCCAGGAAGCACATATATATGATGAATACATTGTTACACATGTCCTCGATACTTTATTGACAGTAAGTGTTTTGATACATAATTGATTTATCCTTAATATAATTATTTTATGGTGTGTAGTTTGGTTGAATTAATTTGTGAGGCAGATGCAAACAGATTATATCTGTGGCCTAGTTTAGTTTTAGACACCACACTGTACACATTCTTTATTTATGACAAACAAGCTCTTAGTCTTCTCCATAATTCCAAAACTTATCCAGGCATTGGTTCTTATCCAGGCATTGATTTTAGTGCTCAAACTGAGAAACCTACCTTGAAGAGCCCACTTAGATCTCAAAAATCATATTTGTACTGTCTTGGCCAGCTCACCGCCTTGCAACTCAGTAGATTAAAAAAATAACCTGCTTATGTACTTATGGTCCCCTGTGGTCCCTCTTCCCAGAATTTTTTTTTTTTTCCAGTGTGCACAGTGTAGATTTATAATTTATTAAAAAAAAAAAAAAAAAAAAAAAAAGCCTACACCTTTTCTGAGAATTCATTAGTAGCTATATGGTAGAATACACAATGCATGGCAAACATCTCTTAGCCATTTTTTGTTAAATTTTGGAGCTTGTAAATTTAACATTCATTAAAACAGTGTGATAAAATATAGTTTGAATAGAATAAAATGTCAAGCTGTTTATAAGACTATTTGCAGGGACGTACTTTAATTCACAATACAAATATAGTAAACCACAGCTGGTAGGCAAGACTTAATACAGATATGTATGATATGTATATTGTTTGGAAGAGGAACTTTTTGTTGTTTTGAATGGGACTGTAGTTTATTCAGTAATGATATAAAAAATAAAAAAAACAGTGTAATTGTCCAAACTTTTTGGTGCCTGTATGTTTGGTGCTACTGTATGTTTTTGGTTTACAGAGCCATACAAGCAACTAGAGTTCTTAAAGAGCCATGCAAATATCAGTTAAAACATCATATACAGTGCCTATAGAAAGTCTACACCCCCTTGAACTTTTTTCACATTTTGTTGTGTCAGTGCCTCAGAGTTTCATGCATTTAAATTAGGATTTTTTTTCCACTTATCTACACACCATATTCCAGATTTACCTTTGTGTTCCTTAGCCACTCCAGTGTAGCTTTGGCTGTGTGCTTTGGGTCATTGTCATCCTGAAAGGTGAACTTCTGTCCCAGTTTAAGCTTTCTTGCAGAGGGCAGCAGGTTTTCCTCAAGGACTTTTCTGTACTTTGCTCCATTCATTTTCCCTTCCGATGAGAAACATGCCCATAACATGATGCTGTCACCACCATGCATCACAGGAGAGATGGTGTTCTTTGGGTGATGCGCTGTGTTGGGTTTGTGCCAAACATAACGCTTTGCATTTAGGCCAAAAAGTTCAATTTTAGTTTTTTCAAACCACAAAACTTTTTGCCACATGGCTACAGAATCTCCTCACTGTTTTTTGCATACTTCAAATGGGATTTCAGGTGTGCTTTCTTGAGTAATGGCTTCCTTCTTGCCACCCTACCATACAGGCCAGATTTATGGAGTGCTTGGGATATTGTTGTTACTTGTACACTTTGACCAGTCTTGCAAAGCTGCCATTGGCCTCTTGGTAGCTTCTCTGATCAGTCTCCTTCTTGCTCGGTCATCCAATTTGGAGGGGCGTCCTGATCTAGGCAGGGTCTTGGTGGTACCATACACCTTCCACTTCTTAATAATTGTCTTGACTCCAAGTTCTCCAAGGGATATTCAAGACCTTTAATATTTTTTTATACCCATCCACTGATCTGTGCCTTTCAACAACTTTGTCCCAGAGTTCTTTTGAAAGATCCTTTGTGCTCATGGTTGAGTCGTTGCTTTGAAACGCACTACCCAGCAGAGGGAACCTACAGGAACTGCTGAATGTATCCTGAAACCATGTGAATCATTAAAATTTAACACTGGTGGTGGCCACTTAACTTGGTGTGTGAGTTTGAAGGTGATTGGTTACACCTGAGCTAATTTAGGATTGCTATTACATGAGGGGTGGACACTTATCCAACCAAGCTATTTCAGTTTTTATTTTTAATTAATTTTCTGCAAATTTCTAGAATATTTTTTTCACTTGGAAGCTGTGGGGTAGGATGTGAGATACATGAAAAAAAAAAAAAAAAAAAAAAAATGCATTTTAATTCCAGGCTGTAAGGCAACAAAAGGTGAACATTTTGAAAGGGGTGTAGACTTTCTATAGGCACTGTATATATATATATATATATATATATATATATATATATATATATATATATATATATATATATATATATATATATCTATATAAAACTATTGTCCTAAATTCAATACAAAAATAAGTCAAACAAATCTCGAAACACAAAATGATACCTCCACCCCAACAAGTAGCAATTGTTTACTTTTTACTTTATTTCTCCTCTGCTCTCTCATGTACCTTCTCTTTGTACACCCACCCCATTCAGCAAGCGCTGCTAGTTTTTAAACATGTGGTCATCTCTTGATTAGTAATAAATTAATCAATCTGGAGATGACCACATTTTGCACGAGAGTTTTTAATAATCACCAGCTGCCGACTACGGATTCTCACGAAATGGCTGGCAGAGACAAGCTGCTAACATGGCCCTTACCAATCCACATTTAAACTAAACAATAAAAAATCACTCATAAATAAACACCAAACAATACATTTCAAATCATAACATTACATACAAAACAATACATTCATCAACAGGGCTTTGTCCTGCCCCACTGATTACATGCAGGGCTCTTCTGCCCTGCCAAATATCACCCACCTTGTGCACAGCACACATGGCCCACCTCTCACCTGCCGTAAAACACAAGCTCCCTCCCTCAAGTCTACTATTCTCCTATCCTTCTTCTTCCATCCTTGAGCGACATGGGACCCAGGCGCAGTGGACGGGGCATTGGGAGCACAGGCAGGTGACCAGCCGGTTGCAGCCCTATGCAGAGGTACGAGCCCAGGCGACTATGCTGAGAGGTCTGGTCTACCAGGGGAAGTGGAGCAGGAGACCAGATGAACACTTGTACCTGGTGTTGCAGCTACCTGGGAGCCAGGCCCAGCGACCATAGGTCCAGACATGCAGTTTGGGTGTCTGGGAGCCTAGGTCGAGGGATCCAACTGCCAGGTGCCGAGCTGCGGCGCAGGGGTGGTGGTCAGGGCTGTAGTGGATATGGTCTCCTCACCTTTCCCCTTCCAAGAATTAAGACTTAGCTGTTATCATTTGGTTAATCCACTGTTTTGTTATTTTGTTTATAGAATTGTACATTTCATTCTTGATATCTTTGAGGCTACGAGCTTCTGACTCCAGTGTACTTCAGGGTTTTCCTGCTCTTCACAAATCTATCAGACAATTTCCTGCGTCAGGCTTTACATTGTCTCTGGGCCTTTTCCATTTTTTTTTTAAAACACACCAATACTTTTTCTGTTATTTGGGCATTTCTATATTCTTTACGTGAGGGGTTATATAAATCTGGATGTTAACCTCTTCTATTAAAAGTTCCTTGAAGTCTTGCTCAATGATTTTACCAGCGTATTTTTTTTTTTTATATACTTGCTCAATGGTTACCAGCGTATGACCATCATCTGACCCCCTGCGATTTCAGGTGGCAGACGACTTTGAAAAGGCCTTACGCCTTTCCAAAAAAGACACATGTCGCAAGAGTGTGGTGACGTAATTCAAAGCTGTCGCACAGGGTCAGAGAATCTCGACTCCTACGAGAAATGTCTGAAGTATGAACCAGCCTTAAATTATGCACCCAAGTATGAAATATATATTATCCATCATACTGGTACACATATATGTTATTCATTACTGTAATTACTCTGATTGTAGCAGTTTAGAAATAATTCAGATTTCTGTTCATACAACATCCCTTCTCTAGCATTACTAAAAAAAAGAAGCTTACTATGTAATTACAAATGTGTGAATCTGAAAGGCAGCATTTACCTATCTTGGTTAAAAAAAAAAAAAAAAAAAAAGTATTTAACCTTTGCTAACGTGAAAAGAATGATTTTTTGAGGTTTTATAAAGTCGTTGAACGAGGTTTTGTAAAGTCGTTTAGAAATTCTGTATTTTTGGCCATAGGCTCCCATAATTTATAGGCTACTGTTTGCATAGTTTTTTTCAGGAAAAAATTAGCATGCTCAGGTGCTAAGTGAGTTGAAATACACAGACACTGTGGGGAAATACTATAAAACGTGATCAAATTATGAAAATAGATTTAACAAATAGTGTCCAGTTGGTTTATCACTTCAGCTGCATATACCTTATTCTACATTGTTGTGTTCAATTGCTTGAGTTTCTGTTTCCTGGCAACCCGTCTCTATTCACCTCTTAACGTTACTGAATACTTTTAGTATCCAGTGTTACTCTGTGTCTTTTGTTATCTTTGTTTTATTTGCCTTAATAAAGACTCAATTAAAAAATAAAAAAGAAACATGCCTTTTTTAGTTAGTGTTTGGTTAGTAAGCGTAGTAAATTAATTTGTTTATATGTGTACGCTAGCTGAGGAAAGAGACGAATGCAATTCCATTAAATGTCTGTTGTTCATTATTCCCTCCTTTTATACTGATACTTATTACTGTAGTTGAAGACAAGACTGCTGAGTATAATATCTATCACATTATGTGACTGTAGTTCTTAGGAAGGCCCTTTTTGAGCTCCTAATAAGTCAAATCTGCACTTTTACCACTTAAAATGTTAACCCTCACCATCCCCACCTGGGTCCCCATTACTTCTGGGCCCACAGTAGTCTCATTGTATTTCAATTTGACTTTGTACAGTGCTTGTCCCATGGTACTATGTACCATGACACTGTCCAATTTACGATGAAAGTACCACGGTACCTTTTGTAAGGGGTCTGGTCTATGCCATTGCCTTTGAAGCCAAGGATGATGAGGAGCTTGAACATAATGAATTGATAAGTGACAGCGATAAAAGTGACTCTCAGGATTAATAAATAATAATAATAGAACACGTAATTTAGGTAGGCATACATGTACTGCATATTTGTTTAATGCAGTTGTTAAAAGTTTTGATAATTTTAAGCGTGCTGATAGTAGGCCACATACAAACCTGCTGGTGTATTATAACATGTTTTGTTGTATTAACAATGTACACGTTTGCAAATAAACAATACATTGTTTTTGATAATAGCCTACTTATTGCTTATATTGTTCATTTTTAAAAACATTTTAGAAGTTTGTATTATTATTATTATTATGCTTCCAAGCTGGTATTACCAAACACGGCTATTCACATGAATCATATTAACACAATGCTCTGCAAACTAAGTCCTTCCCCAGCATTTTGTTTCTTCCTTCGTTTGTGTATTTGAAATACTAGAAACACAAGCAGTGTAAATAAATTAAGTACAAACAATTCTCTAAATTAGTTTAAATTACAGGGACACAAGACTTTTTAAAAAAGTTTTTAAGTCGTACTTATTATTATTATTATTATTATTATTATTATTATCATTACGTATGTGTGTTGCATGAATATTCTCGCAAATTCCCAATCCAAACCAGTCTCTGACCGCATTTTAGTGGCAACTGAGAGACTTGGCTTTGTTATGCAGCTGTCTGTACTGTCGATTGGACGTTTCCTGATTGTCGAGATGGGGGAGGTAGCGGAGCAGGGATAACGTCTGCAGACGAGTTACCCCTAACACTGATGCACACAATCACTGCAGCCCAGATTAGGGAAACGGCTTGTAGGCTGTCGGTGGCTGTGGGAGGTACTCAGCAGAGGAAAGAGGAAAAAACAGAGGAAAAAGGCTTGCGACTGCTGATCAGAAGGCCTTTAGTGGAAACTCAACTTCGTGGTGGCGCTTTGGTTAGTTATATATTTACATTTTGTTTCCTTTTTGCGACGTCCGTTAAGCAAAGGCGGGCAGATCCAAAAATGAAAGGACTGCACTAAGAAGAGTGGAAGAAATAGTGCAAATACCGTGTCCCCTTTTAGTTTTGGATAAACTGTCTTTTTCACAGCGCAAGGCCGCTTTTTGATGCAGCTACAGCAAAAGAATAGCGTTGTGTTGCCTGTCTAGATTTAAAAAGGCTGATTATAAACGGGACCTACAAACCCTTCACCCCGTGATTTAATCGTTAAAAAATAAATGCAAAAATAAGACCAGAAAGCCCACCAACAATTCTGATGTTCTGTTTACTTTGCAAGAACGGAACAAAATTGATCTGCTAGTACTGATTGAGTGATGCGTCCGATCTCTACAGCTGGGCAAAGCGAGAACGAATCACTGGAAGAATAGGAGCATCTCGTTTGTCTCTCCTTAGCGAGACCCTTTCACCTTACACAAGACGGTGCTCTGAACATATTTCCTGCAGAATGAATGCACAGCGTGTAATGTAAGATAACAAGGTAGATAACTTTGAGGCTGTAAAAGCATTTTTGAAAACCACTGCGCCATGCATTCATAAACCACACTTAATCTATTTAACATTATATTTACGGAAAACCAATACCTTGAAATTACTGTACCAAAGATAACAGTTAATACAAAATAAATTAGCAATACTAAAACGTGGACTTCTTTTTTAAACAAACAAAAATAAATAACCGCCCCAATTCATACACAACTACGTTTCGTAATTTAACGCCCTTGGTGTCTTGCTCAGAAGGTGATTTTGTCACCGGAGTTAATTTGCAAATATAAATGACACCTAATCGCCGAGTTGAAAGCTGGTTTACAACAGTTCTAAATTATCTTGTGCATCAGGTGGGAAAAGAGACTGTCCGTACTGCGTTCCACTGGGTCCTTTAGTTACTGTGTTTTGTTTCATCCACACTTTGGTGGTGCATTCTTTGGATGATAAAAAAAAAATACTCCTGCAACATCATGATCGAGTTGTCCAAGGGCATACAGTGACAGTGCTACGGAGCTTTGATTTTAGTTCCTGCAACTTCATTTAAGGTAAGGTGTTATGCAAACTTGTACAATTGTACTAATCTAGTAGTGCTTTGAAGGCATTTTATAATACAACCCAATGCACATTGTATTAGATTTTATTTTATAACCAGCACACCTTGACGGGCGTTAAACCATTGTTGCCCATAGGTTTTGTCAGTTTCTTTTAAATGCTGATTTTAATTTTATGATGTGTAACTGGGGTGGAATCATCAAGGTTCTTGGTCCATCAAAGTTATGAATCTAGTCAAGCATTGCTGTGGAAGACAATAGTTAAAATAAGTCTAATTACACCGACTAGACTTTTTGCCCTTTTTAATTTTGTACTATGAAGTAGAGACAATGTATAATCATTACTTAACTACATGATGTTTATCTGGAAACATATAACAGAATATATTGTGGGTTTAAATATAAATAGCAGAGAAATACAAAAACATGTTGGAGCTTTAAAAAGTGACAGTTTTACTTCATTGTTTAAAAAAAATTAAAATTTTATCTCAAAGTACAAAGTAAGACCTACCATAATACTGTCAATAGGTTGTCTGCCCACTGTTGGCAGCCAGGAGAGCTCTGTTTTAATGAGATCGGTCTGCAACAGGAGATTTGACAATTCCTCAACATTCAGCCACATGATACACTGCTGTTTGAAAGTGTGTCATATCTTCTGTCTTACCTATTGTGACTGTAATTGACTTGCAGCAAGGAGTTTTATTGCAGTACCCTATTTCAAAATGTCAGGGATATAATGTTGGAACAACTGGTTATCATAATATTATAAATAATTTGTTTTAATATTTATTTATTGTACTGAAAAAAATATAGATGATGCAATCTATAACCAGAAAGGAACTGTTACCTGGGGGGTGTTGAGTCAGTGTTTGCTCCATGCTGAGAGTAAATGTGGCCCCCTCTCAAATTTTCTTCAGTGAGGGGGTCAGTATGTTTGATTCAGAACCAACCACCATTTCTTTTTGTTTGTTCTAAATAAGCCAACAGTTTACTGACCTTTTGTTTCTGAAGAACAACAAATAAAACTGTAAAGCTATAGATACAACCAAGGTATCTACAATACTCACTGTCACTTGAGGAAAATAGTGGGAAATATGTCATGGTGATGCTGGTGTATCACTGAATACAGGATATTCATTGTACCAGATCACATTAGAACAGGGATTTTCAATCTTCAATCAGAACAAAAGGTATGTACAATAACATGATGCAACAAAATGCACAAGCCTTGGAGTTTGTGATTGATTCAATTATAAAAGTTTATAGTATTATAACGGGAGGGGAAAAATATATATAATATTTCATTTTTGGATAAAAATAGTCTCTCAAACAGGTTTCTAGTTGTTAGAAACATCAACATCATTTTATTGTTATTGCTAATTAATTAAAATCTGCAAAGCCTCTGTGCTAACCTCAATCACTCAGAAATGAAATGGCAATCATGTATTTTTATTGATAATAAAATTACAGGAAAGAAGGCAAAGAAAAGTTCACTATGCACGCATCTCTACAGCTGACCTCATTACGATTGTTGGCATTTTTAAGTCATTCCTGATGACTAAAACATACAGCACTGAGTATCACAGTGTGATGGATGTCTGCTTGTTGCCACACAGATCACTGAAGAAACTGGAGAGGGATTCAGTCGCAAGACTTTTTTGGCGTTTTTAATCTCTGACGGTATTTCGTCTTGATTGTCCTTTGCTAGTAATGTAGTATTGAGCCAACAATCCATATTTTTTCACTGGATTGAAAGCTAAAAACTCTTACTCTCACACCAGATGTAACCTCTTGTCAAATTAGACTGCATGGCAGTACTTCGGTTTCTGATTGGCCATACATTTTGTATTTTGAAATGAACCAATGGTACTTAAGTTATAATAAACTTTAAGTCGGGTCATTGGAATAAATAAATATCGAGCAGGCACAAATGCACACAGGAAATAAAATGAGTTAAAGACTAGGCTTTTAGTTTTTTAAAATACGTAATTTTTTATTTTTTTTTTAAATCCCAGACAGACTGCAGTAACTGCCCAACTGTTTAAATGGCATTTAAACAACAGGGCTTATTTAAAACGTACAGTTTTAGTATGTAAATTAGTCATGTGTGCATTGAACGCTTTGGTGTTGGCGATTAAACGTTGATTTACATGACAAAAGTTTGCAATAGATTGGCAAGTGGTACTAAATAAAATGCATTGTCTGCCATTTCAGAATTTGACTCGCGTACCTGTTTGAAAACCGCAGCATTAGAAAACCACATTACTAACACATACAGTTTAATAGTAGTAGTATTTAAAGGCCGTTGTCCTGACTGGTAAATTCTTACCTTCCATCTGCCCCTCTTATTTCCATATCAAAAATGGCATTTAAATAAATATTTTGGACAGTTTTCAAAACAACTTTAATGTATAATTTTTTTTTTCAAGGTTAAACGATGGCCTATGTTACACAGAACACGTCAAATATACAATATGTATTTTGTTGGTTTTTTGGATTTGCTATATTTTAATACTGCACATAATGATATGGTTTTGAAAATGCTACTTACCAAAACCGTGACTGCACGTGAACTGTATTACATAATAATTTCCTTTCATTGTATTGTAGGCATATATATAGTGCTCTATAAAATCACATACACTATATATTTTTTA
Source organism: Polyodon spathula (assembly GCF_017654505.1). Classification (NCBI taxonomy): domain Eukaryota; kingdom Metazoa; phylum Chordata; class Actinopteri; order Acipenseriformes; family Polyodontidae; genus Polyodon; species Polyodon spathula. The sequence goes on along the minus strand of NC_054540.1, from coordinate 30,071,168 downwards.
ATCATGCCGTTATAGGCCAACTGGTGAAATGGCCAGGAGACAGTTGGTGCTTAACACATACTGAATTATTTTGGCCCTGAATTTTAGCATTTTTTGTCAGAGAAAAGACAAATTTCACATTTTATAACATTACCCGAGGCTCCTTTTTCTTTTTTTTTTTTTTAAATCAGTGTTGTGGTTTTCATTTCTCATCTACTGCATTTTATCTATAAACTGTACTGTAGTATGCAGAAGTACACATTTCTCCCATTGACTTGCAAGGTCACTCCATATCTCCAAACATCAGATATTTTCTCTAGCAAATAGTTAAATTTACAGCAGATGAATTTCACAGTATTTTTAAGCACAAGTATAATAGCCTACGTTTCAGCAGTCACTGCAGAAGCTATTTACTTATTCTTCCAGAAGTAGTGGTCGGGTTTAACAGGAATAAAAGGTTATATTTGCGCCGGGCCATGTTGTTAAGAAGCCTGATGTTGTCGTCCAGGCTTTACTGTGAAGCTGACTGTAACCAGGGAGGGTGTGTGCGCATTCTACTGGATTGGAGAATAATGGCATGGGAGTTTAATTATGAAAACGCAAGTGTAAACTTGTAAAAAAGATTAGCCTGTCATCAGACGTGTCATGTTAGTACAAAATTCATTAATGTACAGAGTATTGGTATTGCATCTGGTCTGGGAAGGGAGACACACAGGAGCGTTAAGAGAAATTCAGCGGGAAAGTTTTTATTTCAGGGTGGCATTGGCGCAATGGTGCGGCCAGTGAGTGCCACGTAATTCAAGTGCGCATTATAGTATAATTTTAATCTAGCCCCCCATACTGTTGGAGAGAATGGTGGTGTGGCTTTATTTTAAAAAGCAGGCAGGAAAATAAAGTATGTGAGGAGGAAGAACTACTAACTAGGGAGAAAGTCTCAAATATCACTGATTGGAAATGTCTTTATTGTCCAATCCTGTCTTGTTCCTTCCATGTGCTTTGAAAAGGATCATCAGTTTTTTTGTGACACTGCAGCCTGATCTTTTAATACAATGCTTGGTAATGTAAAGTGATCAGATACTCTTTGAAGCAAAACATGCAATTAAAATGTTTGATTATTATCCATTTCACAACAAAACAACGCTAACAAAGAAATTAAACCTTAAAATAGGCTGTCTGCTTGCTTTGAGGTACCTTATTTGCTGACCAATTGAGATCTTCAAGGTTTCAATACAAAAAACATGAAACAGAAGGAGGGATACTGCAAGCGGTGTAGGATTAGATAAACTGTATTTCTATACAAATCCTCTCAAAGGCTGGTTAAAACTACTTTTGATTATTATAATCCTACAATGAGATGAATGAAAAAATGGATTGACATTTTTATTGGATTTAAAGTTTTGTGTAGAAGGACTAAACCTCAATACTAATACATGCTGGCACACAACACAAATACAGACTCCTATATTTTATGTATACAAGGTATTACAAATTATATAATATACATCTTTTCACATCTTTATTGTAAAAGTAATTGGGAAACTGATAATAAATTTGTCAGTAGAGGTTTAGTAGACATTGGATATGTAGTGTAAGGTCCTAAATTGCTGATAACATTTGACAAAAAAAATGTCATGCTTCCAAGAGTGGCCTCAAACCTTCTTGAATATGTAATAAAAAAATACACCTACAACATGCGAAATTTGAATGCAGCTAAAGGGACATTTCCAGTTTGAAGTTTTTTTCAATGTCACCAAAAGGTCACCTGAAATCCTTTTTAATTATCTGTATCATAAACAGATGTGTGAGTTATTATAATCATTATTTGGGGGGGGCTACCTGTATTGATGTCCCCTGACTTCTCTGAGAGCCACCCACTGTTCGGACCAAGCCCTGGGCAGGACGAGGTCACCGCCATGGTGAGGTCACCGCCGCAGATTATGAGAGAGCTGTGTCGTGATGAGGTTAACTCCACCCTCAGCGACATAGAATTATTAAAGATTGAAAACATATAAGAGAGGGCCTGCTGTTTGCAAAGGCCCAACATATAGAAGGGGGGACCCCACACAGGAGAGGTCCCCACCGTTTGGGAGATCCAACATCCGAGAGGGGTCCCCCTCGTTTGGGGGGCCCTGTATATAAATAAAGGCTTGAGAACCTGAAAGGAAGAAAGTAAGTGGAACTCTGGCTCGATTGAGAGCTGCAATCGATGAGTGGAGTTATAGACTTCTAAAGCTGGTGCCGAGGCACACCCCCAGATAACCTGAAAACAAGAAGATTGTGAAGATCGCCTTATGCACGGTTAGTTAGAATAAGTTTAGACCCTCGAATTGTGAGGGGAGCGATAGCGCATAAGATGCTAAAAGGTTGGGTTTGGCCAGGGTTTCCCTCCGACTCACTGAGAGAACCTCCCTCATGTAGGTAAAGGAAGTGCGATTCATTAATTCCTCAAAGGCTCCCGGCTCCCCACTAAAGATTCCTATGAGTGCAGACAATCAAAAAGAAGCACCACTGCATATACAAAGAAAGAAAGAAAGAAAACATTTAACACAACAAAGAAGTTTAGTAACTGGCTCCCTGCTGACTGTGAAGACCCTCCAATCAGTGGAAAGCGGGGGGGGGGGGGGGGGGGGGACGACTTTCTTTTTTTTATGGGGAAACCTTGGTGGGGACCACTACATGACTCTATAGAGTCTACCCCCTTTGTATTGCATTTGTCTAATCTAACACCTTGGGTACAGAACATATTGTCAGGTTGAAACTTAACTACTGTGTCCCAGTCTTAAACTTTACCAAAACACAAGACGTGGATATAAAGACGTACCTTCTTAGACCCACATCTCTCCCATGTAAAAATACCATAGACTTCATTAAACTTGGAACGGGTTGGACAATAGGAAAAAACACTTTACGTGTCCTTCACTTTTTTCACACTTAGAGTTCTAGCGTCTTAAAAAACCAAACGAAACAAAATGCAGTTAGACATATAGTTTCCATTGTTAGGTCATCAAATGTAGAGAAGCAGCCTTGATGGAGAATTAAAATTAAATTGCTCAGAATATCTGTAGAGATAGGATAAGATGTCTAAAAATGGTTGCATGAACGCTTTTATTTTGTTAAAAATCAGAAAATATTTGCTGACTGGAGTGGCTGGCTGCTGGAGTAGCTTGCTGTGAGACTGTCTGACCTGGGCCGCTGAAGATCTGACTAGGGTGTTGGGTGTTTGTTGGGTGGAAATATTGCTTCTGCTGAGATGGAATAACAATAGAATATGATAAGATTCACGTTTGCTCCCTGCTGGGACCTCACTGCCTTTTTTGAGGAGGGTGTTTGAGTTTGTTGAGAGTCCAGTCTTTTAAAGTACAGTCGCTCTGGAGGTGTATCCTTGGCCTGGAGCTGCTAAGATCGACAGGGACGTACTCTTTGGACGGTGGCTAATGGTATGCTGTCCTGTTCGGGAGTCGCCTGTTCGTATGTTACAGAGATACCTGATAGAGGAAAGAGTGGTGGGCTTACTGTATGCTGGGTTGAAGCTGTCGGAGAATGTTCCGATACACACAAGAAGCGATCTTCAAAAACCTCTGAATCTGAGGAAGAGGTGTGCGGCAAGTACTCCATATTTTAAATAGGAAGTAGGAGATCAAAGGATAGGGAGGAGCCTACCCATCGCCCCCTGAATCACACTTAATAGGTTAACATTTCATCACATAAATCACAGTTTGGCTTTTTGATATTTCTATGTGTGCTGTTAATGAATGCTATTTTTATTATTATTTTGCACTTTGTAAATAAAATCATATATACACATTAAGCACATTTTTGCACTAGACACGCTTTAAGGTATAATTCCATTTTGGTAGTGAAATAAAAATATTGTTATTGTTATCATATATAAATACTGTATACTTGTACACACTTTCAAAAGCCATCACAGCATGAAATTAACAGGGCATTATTACAAGGGTATAACAGTACAGTTTTTGCCATAATCACCAAGCTTTAACTTCAAACTGTCATTTTGAATTGAATCTCAAGCACTCTTATTTCTGAAGCAACAATATGCATGAAATGGCATTTAAAAAAAATAAATCCACATGAGGGGCTCTCACAAGCTATAAAGCCCATTTCTATATCAAATATGCTACAGATGTTTAGCCAACTTTACGTTACTATTTTTAAAAACAGCCTCTTAATTCAACGTTTACATAAGCAGTACATTATGCATCTAGTTATATAACTAAAGTAGCTTCCCCTGTTGTTGTTATTATTATTTTTATTATTATTTGTTATTACAGTGTTAACTATTATAATTTACTTGCCTCGCTGTTGTCAGTGCCGGTAGATTCTGTTGCTTGACCATCTCTACTGCTGTCCTCTTCATTTTCAGCTTGAGCTGGTGAATATATAACTATCAGACAAAATTGTCAGGTTCGATGATTGGTCGATCACCAATTATCTCGTTCAGCTCTTGATAAAATGGGCAGGTTTTCCGCTCACCTCATCACTCCATAATGCTCTTGCCATTTTTATTTGCAAAATATGCGCGCTGATGCGTGAACTTTGCACCTTGACATTTGGCTTGACCCTGTTGCATTCACGTTTAATTTTTTAACCCGAGGTGAGCGCTTCATCCTGGGTTGAAAATGTTGGCAGGGTTTGACAGGGTTTGACAGTTTCACCTCGGGTTGAAATTACGGTGAAAGCACGCTGTTCGACCCAGGGTAAAATTTGAACTCCACCCCTGTATTCAACATTTAGGCCACTGTCTACCGCCATACAGTATGTGTCTTAAAATCCTGTTAAATTACTCTGCAGTAAGACCAACATGTTGCAAAATATTTTTATTTTTTAGAACTCATGGAAATTTATCCACATCAGTGGTATAAGTAACTATATATCGACTCGTTGGCGTTCCCTTACCCAAGTCGAGCATTCACAAGACATTCTTTAAGTAAAGCAAATTACTTACAATATTTTTGTACAGCTGGAATCTTTTTTTAAAAATGCTATTGCCTTCTTCCCAATAAAATGTAAGACCTACAATGTGTCTGAGTCTTAGCAAAGTTGTTATTGTATAATGTAATTGAAAATTAAAAGCAAACAGTCAAATCCACTTCTTTGTAGGAGTGGTTCCATTGCCATGAGAATGAGCTGTTGACTGCCAGGTTTTCTGAGATGGTTCAGTATAGGCATGTGTGGCAGTGGCCTAAGTCTCATAGACAAGGAAATCCAGTATATACCAAGACCAGTACAATAAAGGGAGATTATATTAACAGTTATTTTTAGCTCCTTCATGCCCTTATTAACATAATTCTACATATATCTTGCCTCTAGCTACACTGATTAGCATATCACCATTAGTTGTGCAAGAGATTACGAAGGGGTATTGCCGTCATTTAGGGTGCTCGCTCTTCACCGATAGTCACGTATGCAGCTTCATCAGTCCTACCAAGTACATCTTGGACGGGGTACTGTAATTGTGTTGTGTGAAAAACCACTGCTTCTGCATTAATAACCCTCCATTATACCTGTCTTTTTCTGTACTATTACTGTGCTGAAACCTAACCTGGTATTACTGTCCTTTTCACATCCCAGTGTACAACCGAACATTTCTATGTGCTTCTTTCATCTTTCTTCAACTTCAAAGGGATTTAATGGGCAGATTAAATGGCTATTACTGCAGCACGATTTAGTAAACCAGAAGTGACAGGTGCAAAGTAACTTAACAAAAGTGCTAACCCACTTGCAAAGGGATCTGCAAAATAAACAAGTATCAGCATTATGAAAAAGTGTGTGTATTATATATATAAAATTATGTAATATAGTGTGACCTACTGTACGTACAGGCTAACACCTACATATATCCCCAGACTCGCAAAAAATAAATAAAAAATGTCAACATGATAATTGATAAGTTGTCTAGATAGATGTAAAAAGGTAAGTGTGGCATTAGTGTAGACATATTTGTATGACAGCTGTATCCCTGCTGCCAGGGATACGTATCCCCTACAGGAAATAAAAATAAAAAAAAAAGCACAATGATATACAATACTGTTTACGACCAGACATGATTTGAACAACAGTAGAAGTAAGAGATTACACCCTTTTATGCTCACTTCAGTTTCTCTTCACTGCTGTCAGTCACATGACTGGTAACTGACACCCCTTGACAGGCAGTACTACAAAAACAGCATCTACTGGAAACTAACAAATGCTGTTGCATTTTAGGTATTTTGGCTGAATACAAAACATTCAATCAACTGCTGAAACATCTGTCAGTCAATTTTATGGTGGGTTTATGGTTTCAGTAGACAGTATGTTCTGAGGCTGTATTGTGCAGATAACGTGTTATATGACAATTCTAGTTCTAGCAAGAACGGATTTGATACGGGCGCCAATATTGTGAATTCACCAAGTACACATAGTTGTCTATATGTAAAATTTTTGCGTTATCTTAACTGCTAATCTGTGTATGATGAAAGTGAGGATTCCAGAATTACTCCCTTACTCCCATTTATAAAACAGTTTATTGTGTTCTATTGCTGAGGACGTCTTCCCACACTGTGATTCTCTTATTGTCTGTTATTTGATTTGAGAAGTTCTCAAGATGCCTCAAAACTCCAGGAGATTACTATTGGACAATAACAGAAAGAATCTGTCACCTCACTTTGTGTAAGGCTTTTTTTTTGTTGGTCATTTAAAAAAAAATAAACATTGAAATTGAGAATAACAAGCCCTAGATTAAAACAAATAATACTTTCTTCAGCACAGGGCTACAGAGGCACTGTCCAGGTAATTTAACTGTGCATGTGAAAAGAGCCTTTAGTTAAGATCAGATTTTAATCCATTCTGGGGGTCTTGTAAATCTCCCTCCCGACCTGTGAGGGCGCTAAGCAGCGAGAACAGAGTTCCCTGGACGGGCTGGTCTGACAGTTCTTTCCCTGGATTCAAGGGCAGTCGGCCAGCCAGGAAGGGGGCGAGACTGCGTTGCAATAACGCATTGACCCGGAAGGGAAATGACGTAGCAGCCGCAGATTGGAGAGGCGGTTGCACTCGTTTACCAAGAGGTTGTGTGACGGCATAAAAGGGGAAGATTTTTGTGAATCTGTGTTATTATTTGGACCTACCCAATACCAAGCATTGTGTACTGTCTGTATTTCTTTTAACTCTTTGCAGTCCTGGTCCAACATTACAATTTTCCCTTTCCAGTCTTATGTCTGACCCTGGCTGACATCATCAGAAAGACATAAAGCACAGCTCTCTGTCGTTTTTTTCTCCGGAAAAAGCTGAGAAAACCTTTCGCTTGCCGAGTAAGACCGACAGGAGACGAAAAAAACAAAAAAGGGCGTATTTGATAGCCCCATGCACAACCTAGGTAAGACAGACATAAACAAAGGAGATAGCTGATTCTGCATCCAGCGCTCAAAGAATATGACATTTGCAGAGCTTTTTGAGATGTTACAGTAGTAAAATAATGCATAAGCATAGGTACTGTGGCATGATGCAAAATACTCACTACCTTCTACTTCACTATTTTTACACATGCTCAATTTTAAACTAAATGTGGTTCTTGGATGAATGCTTGCTACATTATTTTATATTTAAGCATCCCTGTGAGGGGGACCTTGTATGAGTTTGCCAATCCACTGCAGTCGCCTCACCAACTTCCTGTAATACGGTATCTCATAAACCCTTTTGGTTGGCAACTGCATGTTTTCAGTTTTATAGCAACTCTTTAGGCAAAATCTAACGGCACCCTTTACGTTGACAATATTGGGGTGATGTGACTTTTTGTATCTGGGTGATAAAGACCTAGAAGTTCAAGATAATCCCTTTCATACCGGTACATACAGTAGCTCTGCTGCGCCATTCTGTTGCTCAGGTTATAAAAACCATGACATTGACTAGGGATGCAAACCAGTTATGATCGTTTGCATAACAACAGCATAACCATCAGCCTATATATATATATATATATATATATATATATATATATATATATATATATATATATACACAGTGCCTTGCAAAAGTTTTCAGACCCCTGACCAATTCTCTCATATTACCGAATTACAAATGGTACATTGAAGTTTTGTTCTGTTTGATATTTTATTTTTAAACACTGAAACTCAGAATCAATTATTGTAAGGTGACACTGGTTTTATGTTGGGAAATATTTTTAAGAAAAATAAAAAACTGAAATATCTTGCTTGCATAAGTATTCAACCCCTGTGCTGTGGAAGCTCCCAGTTTGCACCGATGAAAGAAATTGCCCTAACGAGGACACAATTACCTTACCATTGGCCTCCACCTGTGAACCATTAAAGTTGCTGTCACATTTTCTGGATAAAAACCCCACTGTTGAAGGATCATTGGTAAGGCTGTGAATCTGAAGGAAAATGAAGACCAAAGAGCATTCTGCAGAAGTTAGAGATAAAGTAATACAAATGCATAGATTAGGGAAAGGGTACAAAATAATATCCAAGTGTTTGGATATCCCAGTGAGCACAGTTGGATCAATAATCAGGAAGTGGAAGCTGCATCACACCACCCAGGCACTGCCAAGAAAAGGCCGTCCCTCAAAACTCAGCGCTCAAACAAGAAGGAGACTTGTGAGAGAAGCCACAGAGAGGCCAACAATCACTTTGAAGGAGCTACAGAGTTCAGTGGCTGGGAGTGGAGTAATGGTGCACCAGTCAACCATATCAAGAGCTCTGCATAACACTGGCCTATATGGGAGGGTGGCAAGAAAGAAGCCATTACTCAAAAAGTACCATCTGAAAGCACATCTGGAGTTTGCCAGAAAGCATGAGAGTGACCCAGCTGCGATGTGGGAAAAGGTTTTGTGGTCAGATGAGACCAAGATAGAGCTTTTTAGCCAAAACTCAAATCGCTATGTGTGGCGCAAACCTAACACTGCCCATGCCTCAAGACACACCATCCCTACAGTGAAGTATGGTGGTGGCAGCATCATGCTGTGGGGATGCTTCTCATCAGCAGGGACTGGGCATCTTGTTACAATTGAAGAAAGAATGGATGGAGCAAAATACAGGAAAATACTGCAAGAGAATCTGCTTGTCCACCAAAAAACTGAAGCTTGGGAGGAAATTCACCTTTCAGCAGGACAATGATCCCAAGCACAAGGCCAAAGCAACATTGGAGTGGCTCAAGAACAAAAAGGTGAATGTCCTACAGTGGCCCAGTCAAAGTCCTGATCTCAATCCCATTGAGAATCTGTGGCACTATTTGAAAATTGCGGTCCACAAGCGTCGTCCAACCAACCTGAACAACCTGTAGCAAATCTGCCAAGAAGAATGGGCCAAAATCACTCCGACACTGTGTGCAAAGCTGATACATACTTACCCCAAAAGACAAAGCTGTTATTGCAGCAAAAGGTGGCTCTAACAAATATTAATGTGTGGAGATTGAATACTTATGCAAGCAAGATATTTCAGTGTTTTATTTTTCTTAAAAATATTTCCCAACAAAACCAATGTCACCTTACAATAATTGATTCTGAGTTTCAGTGTTTTAAAATAAATTATCAAACAGAATGAAATTTCAATGTACCATTTGTAATTCAGTAATATGAGAGAATTGGTCAGGGATCTGAATACTTTTGCAAGGCACTGTGTGTGTGTGTGTGTGTGTGTGTGTGTGTGTGTGTGTGTGTTTTATATATATATATATATATATATATATATATATATATATATATATATATATATATATATATATATATATATAAAAGCATGTTAAAAGCATTTAATTAATGTTGTAATTATTTTTATGTTAGAAACAAGTTTGTCATTTGAAACAGGCGTAAACTGTCTGTTTCAGTTGCAGGTACTGACAATAAGTTTAACCAATAGGAGAGTCAAATATCTGCCAAGTTTTAAGCAGCTGTCCAGTCGTAAGCAAGCAGAGGCCGTACACTGTATTCTGCATGAAAATTGAAGGCGAGAGAGTAGCTAATGGGAAAGTGAAAGATCTGACAGCTGTCCAATCATTCGTGAGCAGAGGCGGGGTGTTAATATGTCGGGTAAGTACTGAATTTCGGTGACTGTTCTTGAGAAAAATAATACATTTCAGTATTTAGAATTTAATTTTCTCTCCTATATATTTTTCAATTAGACAAAGGAAACACTGTAGTAGATTTATTTACGAATCCACTTTCTCTGATACTTGTACTAGAGATGAGCGATCTTTAAAGCAGAGTAGTGTTGACAAATTTGCCCAATTGAAACAAAGCGAGATGTTATCAATGCTCTTATTTTATTTGAGTTTATTCATGGTTATCTGTGTAAACATGCTATTTAAAAAAATATTGCATTGCATATTTTATATAATTTATTTAAAGAATAAGTGCAGCATGCACAATTACTGCCTGAGACGTGGCCTTATCAGTGAGCCAAAAATAACTCTCACTAAAACACACTCTCTCTCTCTCTCTCTCTCTCTCTCTCTAGAGAATAAATAGGTATACTGTAGGTGGAAAAAAAAAACCCACTCGTTCCTTTCACTTGGCAGCCTGATTTTTTTTAATTATGGAGAAAATGAAAGAACATGGTTTATAACAAGTTGTTTTCAAAAGTTGCCAATATTTTTTCTTATTTATCTTTCTTATTCTGCCTTGTAATTTCTAATTCAAATTTTTTACACACTAGTTCTTTGTGTAACTGAAAACCACAGGTATAATATCAGCGTGAAATAAAACATTTTATACGGAAAATACAGGAAGGTGTGCAAACTTATACATCAGACCAGACTGGCATATGTAGAGAACACATTAAAAAAATGCAAAAATAAACTGCACTTTATGCTTTCATTTCAACGAACATGTGTGGCACAGTCAATCAGAATCATCATGGATGAAAATGAAATAAACAAATCCTTCCCTCCAGGAGGAATGAAAGGAGAGGGCGTGGATTTAATCAGCCTATCGGGGACTTCCTTTATTAACAAGCACTCGCTAAGGCAGGAGATGCCAAATCACTCACTAATTTGATTGCCTGTGCCTTTTAAAGGTGTAGTCTTGAGGCGCACTAGAGGCGTTATTGTTAGTGACAGTCAGTGTTTGTAGCGGTCCCGTCACGGACCGTTTGCTGTCAGTCAAACTGACAGGTGGCTTCAGTCTCTGCCCGTCAACTAGCTTTTAAAACCATTTGATGGGTAATTGCCAATTAACGTAAACGCTGATATATGAACTATGTATTATTTTGTTGGTTCTCTGTTTTCAAGTCATATCAGACAAGTGTACTTTTCATGCTAGTACTAGTAGACTCTTATTAGCAGTTACCAAGATAAATGCCCAGGACCCTATACATAAGTGAAACTGCCTATAATAGAAGATACAAAAATATTCTGACCACTGGCTCTGGTTACTCCAGCCTTTCTTGTTTGCGGCTTCAGCTGAGTGTGTTTGTGTCCTGTTCCCAAGGAGATGGCTGAGTGACACTGACACTGGGGGGACAAGAAGCACTCAAAGCTTAAAACAACCTCCTGTAAAATATTTTTATAAAAAGAACTACAGTTTTAACGGGTCCAGATGTGATGTGACATCATCACAGACAATTGATTAGATCTGTGTAAAATGCCATACACCACCTAGTGAAGCTATGTTACACATGCTGTATATGAATAGGACTGCAGTTCAATCCAGTTAGGTTCTGATATTCTTCTAAATCATAGACCAGCTACTTGGAGAAAAAAACAAAGCTTCTTAACAGGTTTTCTGGGAAAGAAAAGCAAATCCATAGGCTCAACCAGCCGTGAGCAGATGTCAGAATCCATGGGGATTATCTGTTCTAAACAGAAGTCTGTTCTAAATTGTCCTCCAGTGTGACAATCACTGTACAACAGTCAGGATTTTCATAATTGTGTGGCATAAATCCACAATAACATTGGAAAATGTTTTTCAGAATGCAGATCAGATCAGTAGTAAGTCAAAGATATTTTTACAGTTTTTTTTTTTTTTTTGTGCAGAATGATAACACATCTGTGTATGGAACTGTTTAAAATTATAATGCCTCATGTTCAGTTATACAGTAAATAAAAAATCACGTACCGGAATGCAACCATTGCAGAGTTGTTAAAATTCCAGAACATCTTATCCTTTGTCCAGATATCATTGTGTGCATATAACATATGGCACAGTTCTAAAGTAAAAAAAAAAAAAAAAAAAAAAAAACACGATTTCATGATGTATCATAGCCTATGAGTATTTTGTATAAGAGACATTGGACAGGATTAAAAAAAAACAACAAAAAAAAAAAAAAAACAGTGTTATTGTATCAAACTCGTAGTAAAGTAACAAGACCTTTTAGTAGCTAGTGATTTTTCAAACAAAATGTGTTAATGAAATCAATCCGTTGAAATTGAGTCTGAGGTTGTTAATGAACGCATTTCTCGTTAAAAAGCTTAATTGTCGCAGGTCGCATACATCACTTCCATTCTCAACGACTTGATAAGGGGAACTCGTTAATCAAAATGCATGCTAACGAGATCAAGAAATGAATGGAAGCATAATTCGCTGTTATGGAAACTACTAATGTATAGGAAGATGATTCTCGCACCAGCCAAATGGAAATAAAAAAATTATGGGAATATCTATTTTGTTTATAATTTCTAAACTTCATTTAACATTGTTTTGTCACGCAGAATGTGTACATATATTTAGAACACTTCACATACAGTATGAAATGCTGATTTACGATTATCTAAAAGATTAAATAACTGCATTAAACCCCATTAGTCATTTACCCTCATTCAGGGGGATGTTTTGCCACAGTTTACTATATAAAACTCTTTTAACGTGCAAGTTGCAATTTCTTTTTGGTTAAAAAGAAAAAAATACCGTAAGCCATCTTTGTATGTTAGTTGGAATTAATTTTCTTATGATGACATTTTACTTTTGTATGTATTGTTGCATTTTCTCTTTTTGGGACAGAAATGAGACTGCAACTGTGAGTAGATTAAGGCTCAAGCCATTTATTTGTGGTACAGCAATAATTTATAAAATAAATTAATAAAGTGAGGGAAGGGAACTGGGAGCTGAAAATGAAAATAAATGAATTCAATTGTTATTTGCTTTTCCCTATACACTTTCACCCTCTATCTGTCTATCTCTCTGTCTCTCTTCACGCACACCCTTCCTCTCTCATTTGTCTTGCCAGAGTCTCCCGGTCATTTCCACGTACCCCCTTATGTGCCCTCGCTCCCCCAGCCCCTTACACAAACCCCCACTCCCCATGTATTTCCTGCAACCCCATTCCCCTGCATGCGAGCACACACACACACACACACAAAGGAACCCCTGCATACCCACACCCACAAAGCAACCCCTGCATGCACACACACAAAGCAACCCCTGCACGCACGCACGCACGCACACACACACACACTATCCTAATTGTCTCCCCTCCCCTCAGGATCACTACAGTATTTTAGTATGTAAGATTGTGGGCTATATATACACATGTTTCAAGTGCCGTTGGTGTTTATATTTGTGACACTTCATTATATTTATTAAGCTTTTAAAATTACGATAGAACTCCCCAACCCAATACACAATTTGGTTATAATTAATTGTTTGGTGAATTCCTCTAGTCATGCATTTTCTCTGGCACTCTGCTCTCCTCCACCGTAAGTAAACTCAAAATGATTAGCCACTGAACACTTACAGTATTATAAAATAATTTTATAGGCATACAAACATGTGAAGGTAAAAGTGTACATTGTACATAAACTGTGGGGGGAGTCTGACCACATTACAAATACGTCTAGGCAAAATCCATGGTCAGCACTTGTGTTTATTAGATCTGTGTGGCGTGTCAACACCTAATGCTCTGTGACTGCCTCAGTATTGTTTAGTGATATCCCACGTGTGTAACAAACCCCCCTGGTTAAAAGCACATAACTGTAATGCTCTGTGTTTTAGTAGACAGCTGCAAACTGCCTCCATATGTGTACTTGAGGTTGTATCTCTACAAATGCATATTTATTTCATGTTTTATTTTTTCCTCAAATTGAGGGTAGCAAATTTGAGCTGCTACTTAAATTTGTGGGCATCTTAAATTCAAAGGAATACGGTCATTTAGGGGCTCCCACAAGAGTCTGTTTAGTATGTGCCAGGGAGAAGGTTCCGCGAGCGGAACCCTCCTTTAGCAGAGGTAGTGCTCCTCGGCCAGCTTTTTTTTTTTTTTTTTTTATAAAACAGTGATTTGTTTTTGGCTTTTTATATTAATTATTTTCATGTACACCTAAGAATATGACCTTCTGCCCAAGGATTACCACTGCTGGTATCCTAGTGGCGGCCACCTACTGCTGCACCTGCATGTGTGTAATTTGTAAATAAAACTTGGACGCCTTGAAAGAGACACTGGGGTTGGTGCCTGAACGTCAACCTCTGTGTCTCGTCTCTCAGTGGATACCGACACAGTAACAGAATGCTTCTGTTACGCATCTGTTATACAATAAGAGATACCCCATTCTTCTTTATCAGAAGGTTAACTTTTTGGTTTGTATTAACTGGGACACAACCCCCCACAAACCTGGCTTTCCACAGTTTACTCTGTGGGCCAAATATAATGCTTCTGCTGTCACTTGCAGCAGTGGCTTCATTGCTTAGAAAGCTAAACATTTTGAGTTGTATGGGGAATAGTATGTTTTTTTTAGTAAATTGCGTTTTGTCTCGTAATCACATTATGGTCTGCCTTGGGAATTACTACTAGGAAATTGACGTTGTTGTTCATTAGCTGCTGGCAGTGTCAATTATCTTGCGGTTGTGCTAGCTGTGTTGGGATTTGCTGAAGAGAAAGCTTAATTTTTATGAGGTGTTCTAAAAAATTCTTGCTGCACCATTAGGAATACAGATGCACATAATCTACATACAAGACAAAATACAGTTATAGCAGCAAAAAGAACAAGCGGACATGGGCTGAATCCATAAGAATGGAGAAAAAGCCCCCAGTCCCTTAAAGGTGTAGTGCCTTGTACAGCGTTAAACATATTTGTCATAATATTTTAAAAAAGATCTTGTGTCTGCATCTTGTGAAGTGCTTTGTGATGGTCATCCACTATGAAAGGTGCTATATAAAATAGATTGATTGATTATAATGGTAAAATGTAAAGTCAGTATTTTCTGGAGCGCAAGCATGTGCATCTTGTTCATATTCTGCCATGATTGTAAATAATAGATTAACAGTAGCATGAAACAAATCACCATTCCCATCATCTACATCCACTGTAAACATGCAAGTGTAAGAATGACGTGTGACAAATTAATGTTCTTAGTGATTTTCATTAGAACTGGACAGGGGAGTATGTAATTAATGAAAAAAAAGAGAAACTAAACATATTCTTATATATTCCCGCCTCATTATCCTCTGGAAGGAATATGCATCATTAGCAGGAATAATGTACTGTAGGTCCTTGTGGCAGGGCAGAAACCCTGCCAGTATAAAAAAGTTATATATAGTAAATATGAAAGTGTGTGTTTTATATATGGCAAGGCTGGAAATTAAGATTCCAGCCCTGGTTGGCTTGGGTGTGTTTGTGGTGGTGGTTGGCAGGTTTAGGGTTAATTCCTATCCCTGCCAAATACATGTGCAGAATGTAGCCAGGTGTTGATTGAATTACACCGTGTAACATTTTTTTTTTTCTTTTTGTTCCTGGGTAGTAAGTGTTATTTCCTAATTGCTTATGCCTCAAAAGTATAGAAAATGGCTATTATTCCCCACAAACTTTGCTTTTGTGACCAGGACAGTGATATTTAAAAATATCACTATTTCCAATGGGAAAATGGGCAAATGTGTGTTTTTTCGTTCACATAAAGTCAGAAAAAAACAACATATGAATCCAAATTAACATGTATTTATACTAAAGTAATACACAGATGACTACAAAAGATTTAGAAGTGAGTAGTTGTCCAACCATAATTGCTACACCATAGTGCTACACCAGTGACAGGGGGAGTGTTTGTTGTTGTTGTTGGAAGCAGAGAGACACAAGTACTAAACAGAATAGTTCTACCCCTGAGATTTATTTTTGTTATTGTTTTGTTTTTTGCGGCATAGGTCGTGGCCCACAGCGACCTGTTAAATTGTTAGTTACCCTTGTTAAATAAAAATCGAGTTTGGATCTGAAATTGACTGAAGTCATTATTATTTCTGTTACTAATATATTAATTAATTAATTAATTATGATTTGGACAATAATGATTTTCATCTATCGATTATAGTCTTCTGTATGTATTATAGAACAGCAGGGATGGGGTTAAAAATCCTGCCTGCTAAACACGTATTTGTTAATTGTTTTATTTGTTAATTGTTTTCATCTGCCAATTATTGTAAATTGAAGCCAGCTGACAGAAATAAAAAGGCAGCAGTCCGTGTACTCCAGGCTGCCGAGTAGGACGACACAGGAAGCAGTCCATGTGTGAGGACTGTGTTTGTACAGTGGTTATGGTTGAATACTTTGTTTTTGTTCCTGTGTTTGTTTAAGCCGGTAAACAGCTTACCTGCCCTGGAAAAAGTGTTTAGTTAGTGTTAGGTGTTTTATTTGTTTGTTTACTTTGCATTTTGTAAACAAAATCTGGGTACCCCTTGGGTTTAAATTACCAAACCTACCCGGGTCTCGATTTTATTAATTTGAGACTTTAAAGAACATTAAAAAAATATGGCAATACAGTTGTAAGCGCGGGACTCTGGTCGGCATTATAAAGACAATGTTAAAACAAGCTTTGCATTAAGCCTTTTCTTAACTGTCGGGATATCAGTGTTTTACAGAAAACAATAACACAGCGAGCGGCAGGTACATCTCAATAACAATAATCGTGGCGACTATTCTTGTCAGGAACTAAATCGGGGAATAAAAACAACATAACATCCTGTTGGGTTTGTCAGTGATAACTCTGCGATCCATTAATTATAACTGTGTGGCTTCCAATACAGTTATTGCGCAGATATAGTTTCTTGCCATAAAGATAATTAGCCTTTATTTAAAAGTAAATAAGCAAATAAATACAAAATAAAATAATGTGGAGCACAGTAAGTAAGTGTACTTCCTCCTTTTGAATGAAATATTTCCTTGGGAGAGTTTGAAAATTCAGTTTTCTCCTGCTTGGTAAAGAAATTCCACCCAATGCTTTGCTTGGATACCATTGTTATGTATTCACAATACAGAATTTAGTGATCGGGAACAGCACACACATGTCCCACTAACACTTTTGTGACTGCCGTTAAAACCCAGCTGGCTCAGTTTACAGTAGCTATTGCGACAGTCCATAACGTAATAGCGGTGCTGTACTACTGCATTACTTAACTGAACATAACAGCCATGTTAACAACAACAGCAGAATATGGTCAATATATGTCGCAAAGAATCTTGCAGAATAAAGCACATTTAACATTAACTGTTTTTACAGTGATATTATTTGTCCACTAACTGTAGGTCCCCAATAGTCCACAAATACCTGTACATTGTCGTGTCGTGAAATCAGGGTTGCCAACCAGATTTATAGTGGCCTTTTTGTAACTGACCTGTTTGTTGTTGGGTTTTTTTTTATTGACATGTAGTAAGATTTTTTTTTATTATATATCATTCTAAAATATAACAATATATATATATAATATATTATATATATATATATATATATATATATATATATATATATATATATATATAATGCATTATAAAATAGGCTAGTTTTGTGCACTTACATTTCTTTAGATCTTATTTACTTATGGTCATACATGGACATATTTGCAGACATAATCATTTGCTTCATTGGTCTGAATCTGGTGCTGTTTTTAACAGCAGTCTTGATAGTCAGAATTCCATCCAGAATGTCATCCAAAAACATGTTCTAATTCTACTATGTGGCAAAGCCTGGCAAGTGTAGAAAAACCTGGCTCTGCTAGGTGTAGACAAGAGCTCAGTTTTGTGCAAGTTTTCATCAGCTGCTAGATCCCATCGAAGATCTGTCAAGTCAGTCACTTATTACTGTATAAATTCCGTCAAGGATATCCAGCATGTTTCCAATAACAAAAAAAGCACTGCAAGCTGCAAGTAATAATTTCAGCACAGTTTTGTTAATTGGCATTCTTCTTTTGATACTTTTCACTGCTGTCACATAAGCGAGAAGATTGGGAAAGCCACAAAGCAATAATAAAAGTATGCCATGTGTATTTAAATCCAACATCATTTTTTTTATTTTTTTATTTTTATACTGACTGGTCTTAAATGTGTGGACTGTTGGCAACCTTAAATCAAATGCAGTTTAACGTGGCTTCTCTCAATCGCCATTACAGCAAAGGCAGTGAGCTTTCCTTGCTTTACTGTTGATCGTAGGTGCTTTTTGACTCTCTGTTAAAGAATATGCTCTTTCTCTAGGGTTGGGAATCAGGTTTTTGGGGATTCTGGGCTTTAAGCACCGATTTGTAAAAATCTTTATAATGCCCCCCTTTGGGCCCCAGGCAGCTGCCTACTTTTATGCATTAATCCGTCCCTGGATATGACTTGTGAATTGGAATGTGAGGGTTGCAAATTGGAACATACATGGAAGGAATCTAAACTGCATGCGCATTACTTTGCATGGAAAAGCCATCAGGTTAAAATATAGGACGGCTCTGGCATTGGCTAGGTCGTCATATTATTCTAATCCTAGATTTATTTTTGCTTCCCTAGATAAATTAATAAATCCTCCCCCTAATACTCACCCTTAACAGTGTCTCCTCTTTTAGCTGCAATGACTTAAATAATTTTCAATTTAATAAAATTCTAGACATCAGAAGTCAGATTCTACAGACTCCTATTACAGAAGATTCCTCTATAATTGTACCAATTAGACCTATTAAGGCAGTTATGGAGGCTTTTTTTTTTTTTTTTTGATTACCTTAAAAGAACTGACAGAGCTAGCCCTGCATATGAAACCCACTAGATTACTACTTAACTATTAAAATATGTTTTTTGTGTTATTAATACTCACATTTTAATTGTAAAATTTTGGCATAGTTCCCTTAGCACTTAAGGTAGCTATTGCTCAAGAAAACTGCCTTGGACCCCGAAGTCCTTTAATAATTATAGGCCAATCTCCAATCTGCCATGTTTAGCTAAGGGTCTAGAGAAAGTTGTTGCCAATCAATTACACACATTTCTATCTCTTAATGTCGTATATGAAAAATGTCGGTCTGGATTTCATGCTGCACATAGCACCGAGACAGCCCTTGTTAGAGTAGTAAATGATCTGTTTATAAGTTCTGACTCTGGCTTTCCCACAATTTTATTTCTCCTAGATCTAAGTGCTGCTTTTGATACTGTGGACCACCATGTTATTGAATCATGTTGAAAACTCAATGGGATTGTGATAGGTTTTAGTTCTTCTCGTTGGGGAAGTGAAATCAGCATTGTCTGCAGTGTTCCACAGGGCTCTATTTTAGGCCCTTTGTTATTTTCGTTATAATGTTGCCAATTCGTGAGATAAAAATGATACGACTTTAAAAATAATAATAATATGTTAACAGCTTATTGTTTAATGTAAAGCATTGAAGCTGTTCTATATATTTTGTAATACCCGTGGCAGGGGGATAATATAATATCTATTATTATTATTATTATTATTATTATATTATTATTTAATAGTAGTAATAATATAATGTGTACAAGAATTATGAAACCCATAAATACAAACACAGGCTACCTGCTGGCTATCGGTCATAGAGAGTCAGTTTGGATGTCTGTGAAAAGCAGCAGTGCAGTATCCAGGACTTCTCTATCGAGGCAGACCATTTTTAAATTGGCAAATCGGGAATTTTCTGCTCTATGCGAGGAATTTCAAAACAACAAACTCATTCTTCACATGTCGGCATTACTGTGCAGTTAAAGCAGCTGCAACAGAAATTGGGTGCTGTTATGTCAGGATCCGAATCTCTCACTATCTGGATCAGATTCCCAGGAATTCAAATTCTTTCATTAGGACCTATTTGGCGCTGGCTGGCAAATTTATACGGCACTGGAAAGTTTTTACCAATAGAGTGTTGCTCTTTAAAGTCTGATAAAGAACTGTCACTACCAGTGCTCTGTGAGGTTTGCCATCTTTGTTCACAAACTTGCCAGTCGAGTGCTCCAACCAGTGACGTCACGGGAAAACTCTGTCAATATGGTGAAACATATTAAAATCTAAGTGCTGGTTGTCATAGTTTTCAAAGTCTTTTAGTTGTGTTATATGACAAATACAATGGTGTTCGAGTGGGAATCTTTAGCACTTGATCATTTAACGCAAAAGTCCTGCCGTTTCCCTTCCCCTTCAAGTCAAGATTGTTTTACAGTCAAAACTGCATTTTGTTTTTGTCCTTTTTAAATTCAAATTTTATAAAAACAAAACAATAAAAAAATTAAAATAATTGTTGTAGACTCCTCTTTTAATTGTTCTATTTCTACAAACTAGCTTTTTTTACAATTAAAACCACATTTTTAAAATTTCTGTTTTATCAAATTGGATTTTTTTATGTGATGGTTTAATAATTGTTCTTTGTGTATGTGTGTGTGTGTGTGTGAAGTGCTTTGGCATCCTTGTGATGAAAAGCGTTCTAGATATGTGAATAATTGTTGTTGTGCAGCAAAATTGTAATGCGTATTCTTTAAACATTAGATGTAAATACAATGCGTAATTAATATTTTTTCAGTGTGTAAAACTCCTGGTACGCAGCTTGTTTGGAGTTCTGGTTGTAACTAATTACAAAGAAAAGCAAGTTAACTCACAAAAAGCTATACTGGAGCATTTGTAATCCTAGCACAGGTGAAACAACTTCTTGACATAGTTTCATATACTTCTCTGACCTGTTTCACACAGCAGACTGACAGTTGGCAGGCATGGCTCACTTGGGACCATACAATATTTGCACTGAAATATCTGAAAACATACTAATGCCGTTGTAGGAGAGAAAAGTTGGCATACATTAAACATAAACTCATTGTAACTAACACATTTTAATGTACATGTATCACTCACACATTTCCATTTAAAAAGCAATGTATCCACATAGTATTGATGCTAAAAACCATAAGAACTTTTCAATATTTCTTTAAATTCAACAGTTCACATTGATTTCAATCAAATTGTTCATGATTTGTTTAATAAAGGAAAAAAAATCAAACCTTACTGTACTGGTTCCCAGCTTATTTAAAAAGAAAAAAAACATAAATGGCTGCCTTTTTTATTCACATTGCAAAACTGAAAACACCATCATTGTTTTCCATGAGCCTGTTTGATATTTTGGTATACTAAATGGTCCAATGTTGGGCAGAGTTCTGTCATTATGCAGTGTGCCAATACTTTGCAAGTCATGCAGTATTGGCAGGCTAGAAAGAGGTATGTTTTTGCCAACATGCACTACCTGACTAGATTTGACATCACCCTGGTGTGGGGTGAATGCCATAGCTTACTTGTGAGTTGTTAGGTTTAAGTCCACCCAACAATTTACCCTAATAATGGTGGCTACCTTCAAGACAATAATATACCTATCCACCGTGTCTGAATAGTGAACAAATGGTTTGAGAAACATGACTTCAGACATCTTTCTTGACCATCACTGTCCCTGGTTCCTATCCAATTGACTAGGATTAATTTGAATGATGCATTCATCATCATCATCATCATGGTTCTCTGCCAACCTCTTTACACTGATAGAGTGAAATATTAATGACTGAATGGATTAGCATCCCTCAAGACACCTTGTAGAGTCTATGCCATGTAAGTCTGTGATCAGGGCAAATGTTGGCCCAACACGATATTAAGTCAAGGGCCTAAAAAGGGGCCCGAGAGTGTATGTAAAATGAAAAGATTTTACGGTAAAGTAGACCCTCATGTGCAATGCAGTTGTTTCCAGGGATCCATCAGATATCTGAGGGAATCTTTATACTACATTGTAGTTGTTTTATTAACACCAAAGCACTATAAATTAACATGTACTTCAGTGTTTTTAAAACACTAAAGTATGGTACTGCCCATATACTATACAAAGACAATCTGTCAAAGGTAGTGCAACACAAGCACTATTTGTCAATTTACAGAACAGCATGCCAACAACTGTTCTTCCCATGCTTTCTAAATCTATGCCAAGCAATCTGAAAATGTTTTTGATCTATATATATATATATATATATATATATATATATATATATATATATATATATATATATATATATATATATATATATATATATATATATATAATATTTAACTATATTTTAACTTAAGGGAAGCTACCAGAACAAAGATGGAGGAATGCATAAATAATGTTTGAAATTCTAGATCTTTATCCAGTCCTGGGTTTCAGAACCACCTTAAATGAATAGTATTATTAAAATGATTAGGAGCCAGGAGTTTGATGTTAAATAGAAATTCCTCCCTTTCGGCTGCATAAACCGCTCCAGTTAGTAAATCTACGGACTTGGGTCTGATGATGAAGTGTGATCGGTTCAGAGCAGGGACCTACTCGTTCAAGCTCCTGGCACCTGGTCATTTTAATTCTATACTGTAACCAGAAAAGTTCTGAAACCAAGGACTGGGTGCAAGGCTAGTGCAAGTTTCAAGACCTGTATTATGTATGGTTTACTGTTTATTTGGGAATTTCAAGTTTCAGAACTCCAGGTCTGTGTAGATTTGTGCATGTGCGTGGATTATGAATTAGTTTTTCTCACCTTTTCTCTAGAGATAGTGCCATGCGCCCCCCCGGCGACCAGCTCTTGCCCACATAGAGGTTGTGTTGTGCTCCGAGTCCCCCACACGCTCCACAGACGATGCTGGGAATGTGTCGTGGGCGCCGGAAGTTCCTTGTTGCCTCTCTTGCCCTTCTCTCCATTCCTGCTCTCACCTGGCTGTACCTCTCTGTTGGGAACTTCCAAGGTAAGACCCTGCAGCACTTCAGATCGTTTTCATGATTTAAGCCAATTGGTTGAAATTTCAGAAAATTATGCATGTACAAAGTACATTTCGTATGTACAAAAAGTAAAAAAAAAATAAAACATACATACAATCATAGATGACTGCTACAACAACAATGGATCCCCAAACTGGGGAAGACAGGCTTACAAAGAGGCACTTTTGTGTTTCTTAAAATACATAAATTAATAAATCCATAAATTCATACGTCTTGAAGGGAACTACAGTGTACTCTGTCTACTGTTAAGAAAAGACTCAGTCAAAAGTTAGTATTTTTTTTACCTCTTGTAATACTTTCTGATAATTAAATAGCTTATTTTTTGGCGTTAATAATCATGTTTTCTGGTAACTCGACATGTAACTCGGTAAACTGTCAGTAGGGGGTGCTCCTTTTTGTTTTCAGTGATTTTTGTGTCGTTTTGTAGATGTATATGGAAATATACAAAAGGGGCCATTGCAATATTTTAAATCTGACGATATATCTAATCTCTTTAGTAACATGTTATGTTGAATACTCTGTACGATTTAGTTACAAAGTTTTACGAAATTTGCTTCCATTTAACAGCATCTTCGCTCTGTCGCCATGCTGGATTTTTGGTTTCAGTCAAGAAGCCAGGTGACATAAGGAAGTGAGGAACCCAAATTGATTTATTTTTAACCCTTTGCAGTCCATTTATTCAGCATTTGTCAGGCGCGTCGAGTCCAGTTTATTTTCAAGCGCACTGTTTATTTTACACACGCCGTTAAAATGTTCATAGTAAAACAGGTTTAAAAGGCACTGCATATCAACAGGACACTCAGTACTGCATCTCCAGCCCCGCCCCACCCCTTGTTTGTTGTATTTATCTTCATAGTAGTGCAACCTGATAAATCATCTCCTGATCACTCAAAACTAATAGGGACCTGTTAACGTCTTTTTGATGACTGGAAAGGGTTAATGTAATAGAGGGAGACTGACATAAAGTGAAACTTGAATGTGATTTATATAACTTTAAGTTGCAGAAATTGGGTCATATGACTAAATCCAATATGCTATCCTTAAAATCCTTTGTGGGAAATATGTGCTTGAGAAAGTTGAATCCGTGTATCATGTTGCATTGAGATTTCTAACCAGCTCTGGATACTCTGTACAGCATTGTGACTGGCTGGCCTGACTTCCTTGTCCTCGCGAAGATTGAAACATTGGTATGCAACTGTTTAGTCCTGCACTTTCTCAATAAATTTAATTATGTTAGGACTTATAATCTCGGATCTTAGGCCTCATGTTCCATAACCTTTATGCTTCCTAAAATTCAACACAGAATTTGGAAAAAGAGTAATCAGTTTTTTTCACGTTGTGGTCTTACAAATAATGACATGAAATGTATGCCAATATTCTAGAACTATTTACTCCACATTGCCTTGAAGATGTTTAATTTTAATTGGATCTCATGGTTAAATAAAGGTTAAAAAATAAAAATAAGAAGAATATGTGTGAGCATGAAAAGTAGAATTTTTTTCTCAAGTAAATTGTAGAGGGTGTATATTATCAAAGTCCTGTTCTGTAATTGAAGTAGGCGCAAAATGTTTGGGGTGGGGGTTGATTTTTGAAGATCAAGCTGCAAAGCATGGAGGCTCCTTTATCTCTTGGGTGGTGCTCCATTAGCCGCTTACAAACCACGCAAGTAAGCCCAGATGCTGTTGCAGCACAACTGGTCGGGGCAATTCCAAAGTGTAGACGGACAAAAACATCAGTCGGCAAGTTCATAAAGAACTATACTGCGGCCTATCAGAGAGCCAGCCATCCTCCCTCTTGTCGGCGCCATTCTCCTTGGACAAGGTAGACCCAAAGAGCTAACAGACGATTTCGCTCCTTAGCACCTGTTCAAAACTGATGGAGAGGATTCTCCTGGAAAGATTGAACCTAATCCTTGAGGAAGTGATCCCCAGGTAGCAGACAGGGTTCTGAGCCGGTCGAAACTGTTGCGACCAGGTACTGGCTTTGACCAACCGCATTGAGGCCAGATACCAGAAGAAATTAAAAACAGCGGGAATGTTCATCAACCTTTCGTCTTCCTACAGTAGTGTGGTTGAAGGGTCTCCTGCTGAAGCTGATAAATTTAATCCGATGCTGCCCCACAATCTGCCTGATTATTGCAATACTGAGCAACCCATCTTTTAGCATGCACCTTGGTGACCTAAAGAAGGGTCAGTCCTGGCTCCAGCCTTATTTAGCATCTACACCAGCGACATTCTATCAACATTGTCGCGCAAATTAGTTTATGCAGACAACTTTTCTCTGACAACCCAAGCCTCCACTTTCGAGGAAGTGGAGAGAACCCTGGAGGCAGACCTGACAGTACTCGAAGTACTGCAAAGCATGGCACTTGAAGCTCAACGTAGGGAAGACATCGGTGTCCTGAACAGCTCATGAACATCCCGCCATCGAACATCCGATGGGATGCTGCAACACTTAGGGAGTATAAGGAGATCTTGGGAAAATCCAGATCTCCCTTTGCGTACCGTCTGAAGTTGTGTCTCGACTCTTCTGTTAGCTGGAAAGGAGCCCGCTACCCAATGGCGTGAGATGTGGGGAAAACAGTGTTGTCCCACACAAGGACCTTATCGAAGGAACAGCCTGGTTTCTCCTTGCCACAACGACAGTGGTCCGCTCTCAGCCACGTCTGAACAGGGCATGGGAGGTGTGGATATTTTTCCATAAATGGAAGATCAAAGACTCGCCAAGCTGTGAATGCCGTGAGGTTCAAACCACCGGGCACACCACTGATGATTGCCCAATGCACAAGTATTCTAGCTGAACAAGTGGACTCCATGCAGCTACCCTGCATGCTGTAGAATGGCTTATAAAACTGTAGCCTGTGCCTTTTCAAACGCCATATGAAATAAGTAGATATATAATTGCAGGTATATAACTAGCGAAGATGATCAGTCTAACAAAGAAGTTACATCACAGCAGGTGTATTATTTAGTAATATATTTAACAATAACCCACTGGAAAATTAAATGTAATGTAATGGAACACTTTACAGCATAGCTATGATACTGTGTCCTTTTAATGGTCCTTTTAATATACGCCTTGAGGATGGAGATTATATATAGATGCTAATGAACCCTGATGAGAGATGTTCATGTTAATCATTATCTGGAAGGTTGAGAGGTATAATTATCCATGAACCGCATTCACTCAGCAGTGTTGAGGAATATTGTTTACTTGTCTGTGCTTCAGACAAATTTTAAAAGCTTGTTATTCGGAAAGGTGGGCTGTCTGCTTGACTTTCATTGTGTTCACCAAAGCTGTGGAAAGCAACATTGTGTCTACAATGTGTTCTATCCATTGGGGGGTGGGGTGGGGTGCGTTGTGAACAAATGTGAGAAGCACAGCGTCCTATTTGTTAGTGTTAGAGTCTAATTAGCAAAACAAAAAACAAATTTATTTTTATTTACTGTATTTACAGTAGAATCGTAAATCTCGAAAAACTACTCACTTCTAAATCTTTTGTAGTCATTTTTGTATTACTTTAGTATAAATACATGTTAATTTGGATTCATATGTTGTTTTTTTCTGACTTTATGTGAACGAAAAGACACACATTTGCCCGTTTTCCCATTGGAAATAGTGATAATTTGAAATATCACTGTCCTGGTCACAAAAGCAAAGTTTGTGGGGAATAATAGCCATTTTCTGTACTTTTGAGGCATAAGCAATTAGGAAATAACACTTACTATCCAGGAACAAAAATTGTGTTACATAGTGTAATAATTGATCTTGAAATCGAGTCAGCAGCTCTAGTGGAAACTGTCTAGGCAATTTTACTAGTAGCAACTATATTGTTTGCGACCAAATCCTGCGAAGATTGCCCCATATAACACCCCTGACAATGCCCTGACAACTCAATCAATCCTATCTAGTCAGCGCGCTGGTATATGTCACATGACTGTGTCTGCTCCAGTGAAACTAATGGTAAAATGGACATTACGACAGCCAAAGTATATACTTTTATATTGAAGGCTCTGATTTTTTTTTAAACAAAGTTACAGACTGGAATTACAAGCTACAGTACTCTGCTCACCAAGATTCACATTTTGGTATCTTGTTGTTACCTTTATTAAACTGTTAATGTTATTCCCCCCCCAAAAATTGAATATGATAGTTACTATCACTGACTCGGATTTACCACATAACATGTTAAAATCGCTTTTTTCATTTCTTTAATGTGATTGATGAAATTTACCTGTAATTTTTATTTTAAATGTATGGTGCTTGCGTGTAACTTATTTTACAGAGTGCAGCAACAGTCTCAGGTCCAAACCGTCAGCCGAGTGTAGATATACTATTTACATCCTCGCTATATGACCTTCATTATATGATTTAATACTGATTATAAATAAATAAATAAATAAATAAATAAATCAAACTGCTGCTGATGTACAGCTCTATGCAACTGGCACAGAAAAGACACGTTGATGTTTGTTTTTTTTTTAATAAAGAACCAAGATTTAAAGTAACATTTGCATTTGAAACAAAACAGAAACTTTGTGATTGCGCTTTTTTTTTTTTTGGGGGGGGGGGGGTTGTACTGTGATCTTCAACAAATAGGATATACTGGATGCAGCAAGCCACAAATAGATACTGTACTTGTAGTTCTACTTTTATTCACAATCTCATTGCTATTATTATTGTTAGTGGTAGTAGTGACAAATACTGTAATAATAAAGACAATCAAATAATAAAACAGCACTAATATTAATAATTTTAGCTAATGCTTTTATCCAAGGTGACTTCCTTAACTTACTTCAGCAGCTTATGTTGTTTGTTTTGGATTGTCCTTTTACTATAGCGAACAAAAGGCTTTGGACCCAAACAGAGTTGTTCTAGTGAGGGTGTGCTGTACTTGCTATTTGACTTATATGCTTAATATACAACACTTGCACATTTTAGTATATAATGCATGCACATTTCTTATTTCATTTTTGTTATTTTTCACCTCCCATAGTGTTCAATGTTTAAGAGGGTATAAAGAAGTTTGGATCAGAATCCAATATCATCCCTTACAAAAAAAGTAAAACACTGCAAGTGTACTATGCCAAAATTGTCTGGTTTTAGTATACTACTGGTACCATTATATTATCCTATTTTGGCACAAGTATACTTGCAGTATACAACTTTTTGTAATATTGGACATTTCTTAGATTGTATCTTACTTCTCTTTTGCATACCTGCCTTGTCTCCAGATTCTGACAAATACTTTTAGAAAACCAGGAGCAACTTCTGCTCTGGATCAAAAAGCTATAATGCTCTGCGGCTGCCCGCCTATGTGGATAACTATCAAAAAACTAGTAGAAACTAACAAACACAAGTCTGGGAAAAACAAATGGAAGTCTGGAAAAAGTATGGAATTTATGATATTGAAAAAGTGTATGAACCCTGAGATACTGTACCTATATTGAGTAAAGTGTACTTTGTACAAATCAAAGTCCATAGGTCAATTATGGGCAACTTGACTTTTTTTTTTTTTTTTTTTTTTGGACAACCAAATGTCTTCAGTGGACTGGCCAAAGGGCAAGTACCGTTAACAACATTTTGCGAGCCCTGGTACTAATTTAACTGACAAAGGGATAAACTTCTGCCATCTCTAAGATCAATCGAATGGCCTTCCAGTCCCTCAGTTCAAACTACTGGGTAATACTGCTTCCTATTCCCTCAGTCTTAACCACAAAACAATACTGTCTAACAATTATCTTTAGTTTCAACCAGTCTCTCAGCTTTAATAACAAGACCACACTGCCTCCCAGTCCCTCTGTTCTAACTACACTGCTTCCTTGGTCTCAGTTCTAACTGCTGGACCACACTGTGATACAGACACTCTGCTCTAACCACTAGACACAACTGGAGTGAGGGGAGTGGGAGAAAGATTGACTAATATTTTCCCACTGGGCTTCTGTGCATCGACAGAATAAATGAAAAGAACAGTGCTTATAAAATAAAAAAGCCATTGTTCACCACCTAATGTGTGACCAGTCTGCATAGCTGAGTGCTGCCTTCCTGGAAACCCCTGTATCAAGATTCAGAAGCAGGTGCACGCAGCAGTTTTTACAAACGATAGCCATGGGGTGGAGCTAGCCGTCCTGTCGTTTTATGGTTTTAGATGGAGCAGCAGGCTCAAGTGTTATGAGTTTGGTGGTCTCGTCTAGTCGCCAGTGGACAGGACTTCAAATCATTAAATCACAACGCCTGCAGTAACCTCGCCTTTTTAATAAACACTAGTCATAACATCAACATAAAAACAACAACATATATCTTTATTATGTATCTTTATATATCTTTATTAATTGCTCAACTGTTATACAGTTAATATAAATAAATAAATAAATGCTCTTTCTGAAGCCAAATGCTGAGTGTACTGATTTTCATTTAAACTATAAATACATTTTTACATTTTATTTATTTACATTACTGCATAAACTCCACCTCATTAAAATACAGCATGTTTTTGCCAGGAGCACAACAAAGGAGATCTACTGTTCATTTGGGAAATGCTCATACTTTTTTTCATTTCATTATGTCAATTTTGAGAGAACATCTACTACAGTATGCAGAGACTATGTAGTTTTACCCCTTATGATGTATGGTACATTTGCATTGTAATTTTGCAGTTTACTTTGCTTTTTTGTACTCTGAAGTTACTGTGTGTTACATAGTAGGTTAATAATATTAATCTCTGATTTTCATTGCTTGCCTCTCCTTTACTTCACTTTGCATTTCCACTACAGTATATACTGTATTCCTTCAAATTTAAGACATCCTCGAATCTAAGACACAGCCAAAATTTGAAGAAAAAAATAAAACCTCAAATTAAAGATTAATTTACACAGATACAACCTCAATTATGCATATGAGACATTTGTACAAAGCAATACTCATTTGTTTGCAATTAAATGCTACAAACATGTCTATTAGGCATATTGTATATTAGTAAATTAACATGCCTGTAACAACAATGAATCTCTCCTAGTCCTCATCTTCGGAGGAAGAGAGTCCTCTTTATTATCTCCCAGACAATGACTCCTGCTTCTTTGAAAATGGCTGCCTGTATATCTTGGATAATTTTTAATTAGTGCTGGGACAAATATCTGAATATTAAACAAATATTTTTTGACATGTCTTTGGGTACAAAAATCAGATGTTCGTATTCACTAGAAATTACAAAAATAAAATGAATAAAATAAAAAATGAAAAAAGAGCTCTGTGTGATATGTGAGTGTGTGTGTGATTATATATATATATATATATATATATATATATATATATATATATATATATATATATATATATATATAAATTTCACACACACACACACACACAAGACCTGGAATGAAATGGAAACCCCAAACCCACTTGCAGCCAGTTGACTTTGAATATCTTTGGCAGTCAATCTCAGATTGTTATTAACCTTCCTCACAATTCTTCTACTTCTTGGTGAAAGAACTGAGGGAGTGTTGTGACAGTACCACAAGCTTGTACTTCTTGATAATAGAAACAGTAGTTGAAATTGGTATACTCGAATGCTCGGAAATCTTGTTGTATCCTTCTCCAGCTTTATGACAATAAATAATTATCTGCTTAAACTCTTCAGATAGCTCTTTACTTTTTCCCATATTGACTTACTGGTAATGACAGCAGTCATCCTTGCCTAACCCTTTTATACTATCTAAGAGTGTTAATCTACAATCCAACATTTTCTAGACTTTTCTAGAATTAGGTTCTGCATTGTCATATTGAAATTGCTAGCACCTTGTAGACAATGCTATCATAGCATCAAAGGGTATGAATACTTTTGAATTACCATTTTTTTTGCATACAAATTGCTGAAATAAATAACTGTTGACATCTATTTCTTGCAACTTTTTTTTCCTCGTACACAAAAGTAGAACTTTTAGAACTGTCTCTTCCTGCGTTCTGAGCAATAAATGGCTTGAATTACTTTTTGAAAATGAACAAATATTTAAATTGAGCGAAATATCTGAACATGGAAATCCTGTGTTTGTTCCAGCAGCAGCAATTGCAAGACCTGCATTTGTGAGAAGGAAAAAATTGGTTTAAAAAGTATTGTTTGACTTTCGGTGTAATGGATTTTCACACACTTAAGCAAATTTCCCATTCCAAGGACTCTTTGAGTGTGATAGATGACTGCATACTTTTTAAATCTACAGCAGTGCTATTCGCTATGCTTGTCATCAGTTCCCACATCATGGGAAAGATTGTTCAAAGTAATATCATTCCTGTGAGGTGCTGCATGTTTTCATAATTAACACACTTTCGTTAACCAGTCCTGGCCTTGGGTATGCCCTTTCAAATTATAGAAAGCTGAAACTATTTTAATTATTTAGAACACAGTTGTCTTCCATTGTTACATTATTTTGTCATGTAGCATGATGAAATGCCATTGTGACATCAGTGTTAACACTGGCCGAAGAATATTCGAATACTTCTTATTTTGAAGGCTGATAACTCTCAACCTGAGGTGAGAGATAATGACAAGGAAATCAGAAAGGAGCACATATGTAGCAGCCTTCACAGTGAATGCAGGATGACATCTTCCCTCAAACTGCAGACTCTGCACAGCTTGCCTAAGGGTATACAGTACTTGAACATTACGTTTTTATCTCCCTCCCTGCTGCAGCACTATAGAGAAAGCTTGATATCTTAGGACCAGTGGGGATTGATAAACGAGTGGGGGAATGAATGGAGGGTTTTAATGCAAAGGAAGAGGAAATGGGAGTATTTGGCCGAGCCCCTGCTGCCATGGCTGAAGCTCATTAAATACTTTTGATGCAAGTTTAAACTGGAGGAGAGGATAGGGGAGACCCCCCCCCGGACTTTTGTTTTGAATTCTGCATCTCAATCGATATCCAGTTTTTAAAGAGTTATCAGTCTTGCAGAGCCGAGGGGCAAGGTGAGCAGGAAAACACTGCCTTGCTTATTTAAAAAAAAAAAAAAAAAAAAAAATATATATATATATATTTTTTATATACCAGGATAAGTCTAATGAGGTGCAACATGTGGTTTACAAGGTAATCCAAGGGGCCTGTATTCTACATGTAATTGTAAGCAAAAACACACACACACTCTTTTTATTGTGATTGATTTGTTTCTTAAATAGTATATTTAATCAGTAGTGTCCAATTATTGTTCCGATTTCTTTCTTTCCAATTTAGAATGTCCAATTGTGTTCCCTCACCGCAACATCTCCCCACAACAGTTTAGGAGAATAGTAAGCCAGTGGATGTCCTCCGATCCCACTGCAAAGCCAGTTGCTTTTTTGTACCTAGGAACTCAACAGTGGCAAGCTACCAGCCACTGGAAGACAAAGGACAGATGCAGGTGTTGTCTCTAGTTCGCTGGGTGCCTGGTCGGTATGGGTAGCAGTAGCATGATTAGGTCCTTGACGATTTTACCTACCTGCAGGAGCGACAGATAGATAATTAAGCACCCCCTTGTTGGATCCTCAGCTAAGAACATGACATAGCCAGGAAGCAATCCTGACTATATGACGTACTCTGCACACCATACAGTTGTGTCTTTGCCATGTGATCCATTCAGGGGACCCAAATTTGTATTTTGTTTTGTACCACATGGTGACGAAAGTGAGATTATAATAGGTTTCCTGCTGTAGATGTTAGGAAGTGTCCTCCAGTTACCCATGTTAGTTGTACTACACTAGGTAATTTTATAAATGCAGACAGACAGAAGAAAAAGATGGTGACAGCCATGGGTTGCCGTGCAGGGGACAAGGCTACCAGGCACACCACTTTCTCAAGCAACTGAGTTCCTTGGTGGTCTGTAGGCAGCCGCAAATGATTGTAATCCATGTGTTCATATTCATTTTTTTATTTTAAACTAATTCTGTGTTGAAACTACATTGGCAAAGTGTAAACTACTTTGCTATTCCATGTGTGGCCTCCACGGAATTCACTGGCTATATAAGTTCTGTAATAACATCTGATAAGGCTAAACCAAATTGTGGTTCAGCAACAGGAATATATATATAATATATCTATACCCCCTTATATATATTATATTCCGTCGGCCTATATAATATATATTAAGACCTATAATCCAATTTGATTAATATCACATGTGTGTGTGTGTGTGTGTGATTAAGCTGATATCACAAAGACTGAGTTGTAATCCTTTCCTAATATTGCGCACGGTTTGCACCCCCTTTTGCCCTCAGAATAGCCTCAATTCGTCGGGGCATGGACTCTACAAGGACTCTACAGGAATGCTGGCCCATGTTGACTCGAATGCTTCCCACAGTTGTGTCAAGTTGGCTGGTTGTGGATCTCTACTCCAAATACCTTGTTCCATCTCATCTCACAGATGCTCATTTGGATTGAGATCTGGTGACTCGGCAGGCCTCTGCAGTAAGCAAGGTTGTTGTCTATTACTAACAAAACCCCACAAATGATGTTATGAGATCTGGTGAAGAGAGTGGAATAATGAAACAATTACAACTTTTTAAATTCCAGAAAGAAGATATATTGTTGTGCAAATCAATAACGTACTATCAATACAAACAGAAAGATGCAACCCCTTCCGCAGATTTTAACAAGCTCATTGCTTGGCTTATCTGATACTGCCTCATGCATTTTTACTTCTCTGGGGCTTCCATCAGCGGTAGAACTTGGTGTACGAAACACTTGCCCCGAGTGCTTTCTATTGCACATACCGTTTCTGCACAGGAGCATATGCCTCCAAGTCAGAAGGTTTATGGTTGCTGCATCCAAGGTTCTGTTGCCTGCAGTCTTCTGTTCACATACACCTGGCCCCCCAATACACACACACACACACAATTGCAGCCCATAATTTGGAAGGTTTTATGAGTTTAAAGGACAAGGGTCTATGAAATGGGTGTTTTTAGCCCCACTTAAAAAAGAAACACAATACATGGTTTAGAACTGAACTTTTATTTAAAAAATAATAATTTCACAGGAACAAGTGCTGGAGAAAGAACCCTGGGATTTGATAACCGCAGAGAATTGTGAGTTAGTTTGCGAGTTAGGGATGAGCAAGGGATTCCCTTTGGCTCGCGGAGGTGAGACCAAACCAACTGGCCTCCAAGGCTAGGAAGCTAGGAAGGCAACTATTTTTTTTCTCAAAATAAATATTCGTAAATAAAATAATAGTTCTTCATTCAATTATCAGTAATAATGAAAAAAATTACTGATATAATTTTAGTTCATGCAACAGTATCTGCGTATATAGACTTGTTTCTTGATATTTATAAATGTTGTAAAAACATATATTAAAACTAGACCTGTCAAGCGATTTAAAAAAAATAAATAAAAAGGAATGGCTAACAGAATACAAAAAATAATCTCAGTTAATATTTATTAATATTGTTATTAGTAGTAGTAGTAGCAGTCATAATAGTTTTATTATTATTAGTAGTATTATTAGTAATAATGGTATTATTGTAAATAATATAGCTTAAAAATTAAATGTGGTTATTGAAGTAAAACAAAACTACACTGTTAACTGGTCTGCAATCTGTAGCTATCGACTTTGCAACAGCACTGGTTATAGTATCATACTTAGCTTGATTCATGGGTTTGGAGCGATCCTGAATTTCTAAGAGTACTATGTAAAAACTGACAGGTTTCATTTGTTGTTATATTGTTGTCTGAAGAACTACTAAAGTGTTTTTTTGAGAAGTGAAAGCACGTTTAGCACACATGTGCCTCAGCAGTCTAGATGCACTCAGTTTGACAGTAGGTACAAGTAAGCCTCTTTCTATCCAATGAACCATCAAAGTTAGAAAAAAAAAACCCATTCACAAGTCCTTCAGCTTGAGTGCTTTTCTACATAATGCAGTTCAGTGTCATTCGATCCTGACTCAAATGGTGCCGCAGTTAATAAATTACGGTATGCTAAGCGGGACAAGACAGGGGTGCGATTAACGTGCGTTCAGAAATTAACACGTTAATCGCAGAAGTTAACTCTGATTAATTGACAGCCCTAATTAAAACATGGGACAGAATAAATGTTATATTACTAATATAATTACAAGTCAAATCCATTGGATTTACAGTGTCTCTTTCTTATCTCTAAACAAGTTCCTCTGTTGTTTTTCTTTCTGCATACGGCTGAAATTTTGTCTGCCCTTTAAAATTGTAATGCCCTTCTCAGTGAAAATGAGGGAGTGAAATTCAATCCCTCCCCTATGCAATGATATGCATTTCCAACCTGTACATCAACGTATGGTAGCCCAGTAAGGCTATAAATTGAAGTGCGTGACTTGTCCAGCTGTGACTTATCCTGATGGATATAGATTGATAAAATCAATCTCTAAGGCTGTGAACGTTTTTTAAATCCATGTTAAATGCTGTGTAACAGGAACAGTGTGCCCCGTACTGGATGATTTGGCAGTTCTTTCCAGGGTCATTTGGAAGCCGGCCATCCCGGAAAGGGGCAGAGTCACCATACCAGAAGTCATCACCCTTGTACGATAAACGATGTGTCAGTCATGGATTGGAGGAGACGTGATTAAACTAGCTATCGGAGGGGACATGACTAAGAGTATTTCAGGGTTTGTGACGATGCAATCTTTTCCTTTGTTATGGTTGCAAACATACTTGTAAAGGACGGACAAAAAGTATAAACCGTGTGTTTATACTTTTAGATTAGATGGTTAACAAAACAGGAGCCAGCATCACTCCCGAATTACAAATACTGCACCAGTCAGGATGATTGTGTATTCACCACCAGCACGGGAGCACTGCGAAAGGACATTGCCTTTGTTTATTATTGTTTTGGGACTGAAACCCTGTGTTATTTACCTGTGCAACTACACATTGCTGTCTGCGTTATTATTTAACAGTGCGAAACCATACAGACAAAATAAAAATAACTGTTTGGACCGTAAACTCTATTTGTTTGTTGTTGTTGGAGCACTGCATCACTGCAAACCACTTGTTCACATGACACTGTGAACAAAAAGGCTTGGATGATGAATTCACTCTTTGAAGAATATGTTCGAGACTTTAATCGTGACATGACTTCTGAAAAGCGAAAAGTAGTCCTAATTGTGGACAATTGCCTAGCTCACCTGGCAGAAATTGCTTGACTGCCATCAGTTTGCCTCCAGATGTTACCGCCAAACACAACACGCAGGCCATTGTCATCAAGAATTTCAAGACGCATTATTGTCAGCTGAATGTGAGCCGTTTGATATATGTAATTGATAACAACAGTTAGTCTAAAGTCTAAATCTGATCGGTAACTTGGTGCACTTGATCAGATCATTTACTGGATTGGCTTATTAGTACGCTGCAATTGGGACTAATTTTTTTCAGTTCCTTGGAGTTTTCTAGTCCTGAAGTTAGTCCTTTGACATGGACTAAACCACTGGTTCGCTGCAATTTGCCATAAGTGTTCAGAGCCCTGTAACTCATATGTCCAGCATAAATCAACAAGATCCAGTATGGATTGCCTGTGTTGCTCATTGTGTATTATGAATTAAAGTGTTTCCACTTCTTCAGCTCTGTAGGCAGCTTCACCTAAGAGCAGCTTCTGCACTCATAGTCAAAGCGCTCCAACACAGACTTGAAAAAGATTAAAAAAAAAAAAAAAAAGTTCAGTTTTGCAATAATCATGAAAGGTAAAGTGACAGTTAAAACAAAAAAAAAATACAAATAAATGTAAAGCTACTAACTCTTTAAAAGCCATTGCCAGGCAACTAAATAAATACTTCTACAGTAACATGCTGAGACACAATGACATTAATTTGTTCTTTTGTAACCACACAGATTATTGTAATTATCTGTTTGTCTGCCTTCCAAATACTTCACTCAACCTGCTTCAGCTTCTGAGCTACAGAATACTGTAGCCAGGATACCTTCACATATCAAATCCATTACAAGTCATTTTCACCCAGTTCTTAGTTCTTCACACTAGCTTCAGTAAAATATTATTGCTTTTTTGGAACCATGACTCCAGTCCTGCCTGTCTTGAGTGCGAGGCTATATGATTACATACATTGCGGGTCGTGCTTTGAGACCAAGAAATTACGTCTTTATCCGGAGCTCTGAGACCATTCGTATTATTAAATCCAGGCTTAAACATACTGTCATGCTACAGGTTTTTAGCTAACCTTTGTACATGACACACACAATATAAATTAAATTGGTTTTGTAAGTTACTGATTTCTGTACCATGGTTGTTTAGGCCAGCCCATTCTGCTTCCAATGGTATGTCGAAATATGAAAATATTGTCACCGTAGTAACAGTCTACCTAAGGCTCATGCACTGTAGCTGTCCTTGTGCTTATATTGCCTGCTTCACACTAGATTATTACAGGATATGTCTAATTTAATCAGTTTCAGTCATTTTATTGTGAGTGTATATAAATATATTAATAATGCAGGTTTGGCCTAAATATGTTAAAAGTGCATATTTTAGTATTTTTCCTGGCACTAGAGGGGAGAGAAGATGTAGTGTATGCAGTGGTTATGGTGTAGGCAGTGGTTCTCTTAATGCAGCCTCCCTGCGATCTCCAGGAAAAGTGTATACTTGCAAATCCCCTGCATAACAATCTGAAGCATTGGGGACCTACTGTACATGACTGTTGAAGAGGTTTCAGTGATTTTGTAATTGGAAAGTACTGTGTCATTTTAAAGATTTGGGGAATAAATATTATAATTGTTAGTATCACCCTGAAGGCTCAGGCAATTCTTACTAAAATGTCACTATAACTAGCATAGGGGTTTAGAATTTGAATTAAGCAGGGGTGCTAGAGTTGCTCATCTGATAAAAGCATGACCGCATGGTGTGCAGGGTGGTTCATACAGACCGGGCCGCACAAGCTCATACAGAAGTTGCCAATCCTTCGTTGAAGATTCCAAAGGGAGCATTGCATTGCCTGTGGTGCCCCTGTGGATTAGGGAGGAGAAGGCTGGTCTTTATTCTCCATAGGCCAGTAGTTCTGCTCTTGTGCATGGGTGTAAAGAGGCAACTGTCTTAGTTCCTGAGCTATGGTTGGTAACTGCTGCAGTGACAGTTGACAGTATACATTTGAGAGAAAATCTAAGGTCAAATAATTGGGCACTCTAAATATATTAAAACATACATAAATTACCATTTAACAGAGCTTCGAATTATTTACAAAACAGTCTGGAAAAGTAATGTGTATAAAAAACTATTTAATCCTTCAAAACAGATTTGAAATGTTTTTTAATAACCGCTGATAAGAGTTAAAGCTTTTGAGAGTAGGCCCCAGTGTGAATCTTAGTAGTGAAAAATCATTTTCTGCGCGTGGCTGATTGACATGCCTGACTGACTTTATACCACAAATTCAATGAATGGTCTAATGTTTTGCCATTCATCCTGGGCCCTGCTGTATTTTATTTTTAATTAATGCTGCTATTTCTGAAAACGGTGCCGGAATGACAGATATATTAGCAATGGTAATGTGGGTTACGATTGGGTCTGGCATCTTCTTTTCTTTTTATTTATTCTTTTGTGGGACGGGATTCACCGGATTATATTGACAGATGGCAGAGAAAATCCAAAGATAATAAAGAATAGGAAAACAGATCATGGTTTTCTCTGTGCGCTCGGCTTAGTGGTCTTGTGTGTTCAGTCAAGCTCAAAGTAGTTTAATATTGTACAACCTGTTTCCAAACCCAGGTCTCTGTGAGGTAAATCAAGGCTTGCTATCAACCACGGTGTTCACTTCTTGTCCCCAGGGCAGGCTATATTCGGGTCTGGGTCTAACTGTGCACAACATGGTCTTAAATCATTGAGCCATGCAGCCTTGTACCAGAGATCAGTAATAATTTTAACAGTTGCTTTGGGTGTTCATAGCTTTCCTTTGACACCCACGGTGAGGGTGTTCCCTCTGAGACACTCATTATGTTCTCTTAAGTCCTGCTGGAGGCCCGTTAAAGCGGTAACGGATGCATTTTCTTACCTCTCATTAGCACAACTGCAGTCTGCATTCTCATAAATTGTTTATTATTTTGCTGAAGCTTCTAAGACTTTATTTTATTGCTTATGAGCCTGTTCACGCAACCCATGAGTTATTTTAAAGACTGTTTTTTAAGCAATATAATCTTGCGTTAGAATCTCGTAGTTGAACGAGTTAGGAAGGTAAGAGCTGCCGTACAGACAAGGTCAACAACCAAGGTAATGCCTGATAATGCTTTGCTTGTCTACAGTATGCAGTCAACTGGAGCCCTTCAATGTAGCTTCCTGATTGGTGGTTCTGAGCTTTCTCAATTTTAATTTGTTTGTTATTCAGAGCAGTTTTACAAGACGATCCACTCATAGCTCTGCAAGTAACCCCATTCCTGGACTGAAAACACCTTCATTTTGCCCTGGGCTTCTCTCAAGCATAGACTTACAAATGTGCCATGCTGAATTGTGTTGTGTTTTGCTCAGATTTGAACCCAGGCCTCCAGAAGTCTAAAACACTTTAAAATGAGTGGCCTGCAATTCAAAAACAATTACATAAAAATAAGTATGTGATTTACTATTCAGTTCAAATAAAGTTAATAATTGTTCCTACTTGTCCTTTAAGACTAACAATATGTATTCAACCCTGACACTGAAATCATATCCCAAAACCAACCACAAAACTCAAACAGATGTACTGCTGTATATTTTCCATAGTCAAGTTGACAGCCATTGCTCCATTCTTTATCCATCCTCTTTCTCTCTCTCCATTCCAGAAGTGAAGCCCATGCCCCTCTCTCCTGTAGACCCTCAATCCGTCGTGGTATCTGCAGGCCCCCGGGGACGCCACGCTCTGGAGATGAGGGTTAGAGAGGTAGAAGAAGAGAACCGCACCCTACGCAGGCAGCTCAGCCAATCTCAGAGAGGCCACGCCCACAAGCCTCCCCATAGACGCCACAGCAACCAATCAAGGACATACTCCACAGAGGAGGGGACGGGGGACAACGAGGGGCAGCGATCAGGAGCTCCTGGGAACAGCACGGACTGTGCACAGCACCCCCCGGTGGACAAGTGTGAGGTAAGGTACCAGCAGTTTACAAAGAGAAAATTGAACACATGGATTGTTCTCAAAGACCAACAAAGGTTTGTATAAAATTAAATAATGTTGCACTAAAGTAATTAGTAATTAGTCACACCAAATAATGTTTAGTTCCATAATTAGAACTTAGCCCTGTTTCAGAAACAGTGTTGTCAAATCCTGATTGCTTACACATATGTGTATAACAAATGACATTATAATACAGCAAGATTCAAACTTTCCAGCAAAATTGGATCCCAAATGGCCAAACAGTGTATTTTTAAAGAGACCACACTTATTTTTTTGTAGGTTACACACTTTACATAGGCACTTTGGGAGAGACACTAAAGTGACGAAACCTCTAATCAGTGGCACTGTAAAGATGATATAGCCCAGTTAACCAGGTGAATAATGCTGGTTATATATTAATGGCATATGCAGTAGTGACATCATAGCCATTAAAGATCATATGTAAAGAGTACTCAATAGTAACAATGTACTGATATACCCCATTGTACCAGTTATACATTATAGTATACAATATACCAGTATACTCAATGCATATTTAATATTCTTAGTATCAGATTTAAAGTATTTTTTAAAATTATGGGCATTATTGTTGGGCATTATAAATATGGGATTCATTTGAAATATACACTTATCTAGATTTGATCTGTTCCTTTTCCTTTTTTTCCCACTTTTAATTTAATAAAACATCAAAATGCTCCAATCACACTGACACCACTTGATCTAGGGTCTTGTTCCCAGCAGGAGCCCCATGTTTGAAACGGCAAAACCCATTAATTATAACCTGAAAGGCAGAATTGAAAACAAAGAGCAAGGCATTAGTGATGAGTTCAGAGTGAAGCTTGCTCCTCTGTCACCCAAGCTGCTTTTTGCAGTCCATCTATTAGAGATGAAAGTCACTCGATACTAGCCAGCACCGGTCACTTCTCCTCCATGCCCTGCAAGAATACATTTCTTTTCTCTCTCTCTCTTTGCAGACTATCCACGTTGCAATTGTGTGTGCAGGCTACAATGCCAGTCGGGATGTGGTCACACTTGTGAAATCTGTCCTGTTTCACCGGTAATTATTATTTTTTTTTTTTGGTAAAACACACTGTTTAATTTCTCCTCACCTCTTATTAAATTTAGTCTGTTTTCTCCAGCCTGTTGAATTCAAACATTAACCTAACATTTTCTTCCAGAGCATATCACTCTGCTACCTCAAAGTCCCTCAGTTACATGGGTGTTGGAACTAGGGATGCTGGGGGTGCGGCTTGAAATACAGGGGTGCTGTCCTCCTGCTGGTGCAGTGATAAATCCTGCTAGTTTCGTGAATCTTATGAGCTGTGTGTGCAGTGCACTCCTCCCTTTTATGTTGCTTTTGAACACAATGATAGTAGGCCAATCAGTGCTGACAATCACAACAGGGGCGGTATATTTTATAAATTGCACTGTTGCGATATCACAAGAGTCAGTTAGCAGTTTGAAAGAATTGGAAGCTTTTATACAGTAGAACGGTTATTGAAAATGGCCCAAAAAAGAATATAGGATTTTTTTTTTGTTGTTTTTTAAATTCTCTGCCGCACTGCATAGTAAAATCAGCTTGTCACAAGTGCTGCTAACAGGGGGCTTTGTTTACTAAAAACACACATACAGTGACATTCTGGATATGCTAGCTGTCTATTCCCTCATGAAAAAAAAAAAATCGTCTGCATGAGACTGGAGCGCAAGTCAACCTTTGGTGCCTTCTGACTGTCCTTATCTTCGATGACTTCTATCCCTCAGCAATAACCACAAGGCCACACTTCCTCCTAGTCCCTCAGCTCTAACCACTAGCTCTCATTGCTTCCGAATTCATAATCTGTAACTTCTAGGCCACACTGCCTCACAGTCAAAAAACTGTAGTGAATGGGACACACTGCCTCCCAGCACCTCTGTTCTAACCACACTGCTTCCTTGGTCTCAATTCTAACTGCTGGACCACACTGTGATACAGACACTCCGCTCTAACCACTAGACACAACTGACTCCCATGGAGACCAGAAGAGTGGGAGTGAGTGAATGAGTAAGAGATGGAGTGAGAGGAATGGGAGAGAGAAAGATTGACTAACAGTATTTTACCAGCCTCCCAGTCCCTCAGCTATAATCAATAGGCCACACTGCCTCCCAGTCCCTCTTCCTTAACAATTAGATCATATAACCTTGGAGTCTCTAATTTATAACCAATAGGCCTCACTGCTTCCAAATCATGCAGATATAACAATAAGGCCATGCTGCTTCCTTGTCCCTTAGCTGTAACCACTAAAATACATCATACTGCTTCCTATTATGCTTTACAATAGGATAGCCTGTAAGCCAAATGTATTTCTTGTGTACGGCTTAGATTTACTTAAACAGAACGTTTTAAATTAATTTTTGATGAAAATAGATTTAACCTGCTCTTGCGCAGAGTGATGCTAAAATATTGACTGTTCGTGGTCTTTGGCAGGTATGGTTATAAGTGGGAATGCATAGGGTGTGTGCAGATAGTATGTATACTGTTAAAAGTGTCTGGAGAGGTGAATTTGTTTCTAAACGCTATCATCTGTCTCGAATGACCTTCTACGGGATTACCGGTGTTGCTCTGTTATTAAAATATTTGTTATATATATATATATATATATATACCCTTGATTTAAATTATATGGATTCCATTTTTCAGATTTACAACCCCTCTTAAGTTACTTTTCAGTCATTTATCATATCGCTTGTTCAGCTTATTTCAATCTTAGTGAGTACTGTGCCTCACAATGTGTGAAAAGCCTGTTGTTATAGCATGTTGGAAAATACCACGTACAGTACGTGTGTGTGTGTGTCTGTGGCATAGACTTTCTGTGATGTTGGAGGGATGTTAGGTTATTAGATTTATTTGTGTGCATATAGACAGTGGTTTGCAGAAGTGGTCACCCCCTACCAATAATGTCACCTTTTGTTGCATTACAAATAATGTGTGCACTGTTTTTCAAACAACCTTTTTTTATTCAAAGCTTTAGTGAACACTGTTATATGAGGAGTACCCTTCTCCTGCTCTGTGCCTCTCTACTACTTTATCCCTGACTTGTTTTGAAAGCACCTTGGTCTTCATGGTTGTTTTGTTGGATCACTATTTGAGTTGCAGCTTGAAAGTCCTTATATACCTGAGGGAAATTATCTACAAATTAAACCACTTTGAGTACACACAGGCTGAAACAATTTCACTAATGTTGTGACCTTTCAAACATATCATTTTCACCTGAGCTGATTTAGGGCTGCAGTAGCAAAGGGGTTGAATACTTATGCAACTGAGATTTTTCTCAATCTTATTTCTTTATATTCTATATGCATTTTTTTTACATTATCAAATTAGAATAGTTTGGTGTAGATTCTACATGTAAAGTCTAATTTGAAAGCATTGTGAAGTATGCTCAGGTGCCAACAAAATGTGAAAACGTTGCAGCGGGGTGAATACTTCTGCAAACCTGTGTGTGTGTGTGTGTGTGTGTGTGTGTAATATATATAATTAGTGGCAGCGAGAGTCTTGCCTGTGTGTGTACTGGTTAGTCACGGTGTGAATTTTCTAGTGCACGGGAGAGGTGTCATGGTGGTAGCTAAAAAACTACAGGTCCCAGAAGCCTCTAGGACTGAATGGGAATCACTTGGGGACCATTTAATGTAATTGTTGAAGTGTTTGGAATTAGCAGTCTTTGTGAAGTATGTTTGTGTGTTTAAATAAGTATTGTGTGTACAAACTTGCAACTGTGTGTTATATGTTTTAAAACTGTATGTTATAAAACCGATAACTGTTTTTGAAACTGGTAAACCGTTTGGCGGTCCCGTGCTAGCTAGTTTGAGTAAAAGTTTAACGAGTGCTCCAAGTGGGGGCTAGGCTATTGTTTTGTTTGTTTTGTTTAACTGTGTGAATAAAAGTGCTGAAACGTGCAGTTCTGGTGTCTGGGTCTCCTGTTTTTAAGGGTGTAAACCAGCCTTGGCAGGGACACTTCGTTAGTATATATATATATATATATATATATATATATATATATATACACACACACATACACATAC
Organism: Polyodon spathula; assembly: GCF_017654505.1. NCBI lineage: Eukaryota > Metazoa > Chordata > Actinopteri > Acipenseriformes > Polyodontidae > Polyodon > Polyodon spathula. The sequence goes on along the minus strand of NC_054540.1, from coordinate 30,027,128 downwards.
ACATACAGACGGTCCTCAACTTCCAACTCTTTTGCATTATTACCCTGCTTCGACTGTATGACATCTATACGACATCATAAAGTCGATATCAAGAAAGAAGCCATTACTCAAAAAGCCTTATATTAAAGCACATATGGAGTTTGCGAAAAAGCACGTAGATGATACTGCAGACATGTGGAAAAAGGTGTTGTGGTCAGACGAGACAAAAATAGAACTTCTCGGCCTAATTTCCAAGCGTTACGTCTGGGGAAGCCCAACACAACACATCACCCAGTCAACACCATCCCAACTGTCAAGCATGGTGGTGGCAGCATCATGTTATGGGGATGCTTCTCTTCAGTAGGGACTGGGAAGCTTGTCAGGATAGAGGGTAGAATGAATGGTGCAAAGTTCAGGCAGATCTTTGAGGAAAACCTGTTTGAGTCAGCCAAGACTCTAAAACTGGGGAAGAAATTCACATTTCAACAGGACAATGACCCGAAGCACAAAGCCAAAGCCACACTGGAGTGGCTGAACAAGAGGAGAATTAATGTTCTTGAGTGGTCCGGTCAAAGTTCTGACTTGAATCCAATCGAAAATTTAAGTGAGACTTGAAGATTGCAGTCCATCGACGATCCCCAACACATTTATCAGAACTGGAGCAATTTTCCCATGAAGAAATGTGTAAAAATTTCACCATCCTACTGCGCAAAGCTAGTAGAGACCTATCCAAAAAGTCTCATTGCAGTAATTGCTGCAAAAGGTGCTTCTACCAAGTACTGACTTAAGGGTCTGAATACTTGTGCAACCAGTAAATTTCATTTTGTATATTTTCTTTGCAAGTTTTGCTATTTAACATGACATTTAACATTTAAGTGCTTAAACTGAAAAAGTTTGTTTGAAAAACTGCAGGAATTATTGGTAATTCAATAAAATGTGACATTATTGGTAGGGGGTGAATACTTCTACAAACCACTGTGTGTGTGTGTGTGTGTGTGTGTGTGTGTGTGTGTGTGTGTGTGTGTGTATATATATATATATATATATATATATATATATATATATATATATATATATATATATATATATATATATATATATATATATCACATTGGCATGTTTTTTTCACGTCTTTATTAAAATACATTTTTTAACTCTTCTTTATTGAGGCTATGTTGGAGTCAGTTTCCATAAAGATTGCCAACTATGCATATCTCTTCACATGTCACCCAGCACCGGGATCCTATGACACATTGTTGGCATAAAGGCTCTCGAGCTCCACAGTGCTCTGCATCTCAATGCACAGTGCAGTCAAAACAATGTCAATTTGGCTGCTGCTACACAATGTGGATGTCATCAAGGCTTTAAAATACATATGACTCATGTGTTCATAATAGTCCACATCAAGTTAAACTGTTCACTTTTTAGATGGTGTTTGTTAATTGGGGGTTCTTTATTAGAACTAAGTAAAAACAATCCTTCAATATACAAAGTTCCAGCAGCCACGTACAGCTGTGTAGGTGTATAATCATATAAAATACCACTACTAACATTTGCAATTACAAAAGCTATACTACTCTCTGCATACTAGTATTGGACAAAATAGGTCCTCCGATGGGCACAGATTCTGTAGGAATATTTAAATGATTACTGCCTCAATCTCTTCAGGGAAGTTGGGGTATGTTCTTCAAAAAGAGTAGTCACTGGAGTGGAATGCAGGATGCGCTCTGTAACCTGGAGGTCGCCAGTTTGAGTCCAAGTTATTCCACTGCCAACTGTGGACAGGAGCTCAGGAGCTCCCAGGGGGCGCTGCACAATTTACCGGGGGGGTCCGCCAGGGTGTCCTCTATTAACCATGCACTAGAGAACCGTGGAGACTGGCCGGGCGCCTGCGGGCTTGCCTGTAAGCTGCCCAGAGCTGCATGGTGGGCCGGCAGAGTGTAAAGAAGTGGTCGGCTGACAGCACACGCTTCGGAGGACAGCTTGTGTTTATCTTTGCCGCTCCTGAGTCAGCGTAGCGCTGTAAGCGGTGAGCTGAGCCTAAAAATACAATTGGACAGTTCAAATTGGGAGAAAAACTGGGTAAAATATATATTTTTTAAAAAAAGTCGTCACTTGAGGGTGGGTTTACATTAGGCAATATTGCTAGCAATACTTGCCTGCGATAATTGCTAGTCGACAAATTGCTGCAGATTTGCTTTGTGTAATGCAGTGAACAAGACTTCTTGCAATCCTGCTGAGAGAGTCGGAGAAGGGGCAATATTGGCAGCAATGTTTCAGTCTGTGACTTCATTTTACTTATCGTTCCAAGATGGCAGCACCCAAGAAAGAATGGAGCATGGAAGAGGCATCACTGATTGATTGTTCATGATTGTCTTTGGGAATAAGTAAAAGAAAAGCAATAGGCAAGTGTATGTTAATAAACTAGAATAATAAAGAAACACAAACTAACGTTAATAAACTGTCAAAATAAATTAACACAACATCCCTACACATATTAAAAAATGCAGCTGCAGCTCTATATTAATTTTGAATATCAGTACAGCAGCAATATTCAAGACACGCACAAAATTATTTAACAGAATGGTGAAGCAACTTACCAGAACAGGAAACCCAAATTGCTCGGCGACATGTCTGATTCAGGGTTTTTTTTTTTTTCAAGAGCTCAAACAATTTCTAACTTTTTGTAGAAAGAGGAACAGCGCTGTGTCTTGCCGCTTGTTTACATGCCATTCTGTGGAGCGACAAAGTGCACTCGTGGAAATCAGAATGCACAACGAGTCAATGATATGATGGCAGTTCTTAAAAGACTGAATAAACTAATCAGTGTGCCTTTTGGAAAGACTGAATAAACCATTTAAGTTTGATGATGATGAGTTATCAGGTTACCAAACGGTACTGTATCTGTTGTGAACGAATCACTGCAGGTGCCAAGAAGTTGTTCTTTTAAACAAAGTTCCTGTTCTTTTAGCCAGATCATCTACAATGGGGGGGGGGGGGGGGGGGGGTTGCGTAATGCAGTTTCTCCATAAGGGTGTTCTCTTAGGAGGTGTTCCTATACGGGGAGACTACTGTACTATCAAAGTGTCAAATCGCCTGTCTGGCTCATCAGGAATTAAACTGACTTGCAACAGGGGGATACTGCTTTCATATGCAGTCAAACAAGTTTATTATTACTTCAAAGAGACTGCATCTAAATGGTTACAATAAGTGGAGTTGATTTTGTCAGTTCACCAGTAACCTTGTAAAATAAGCAGAAGAGGTGTGTGCTTGTTTTGCTGTGAAACTCAAATGTAGTGCTAGATATTGCATTGATTACAATAGTTATAAAAATGTATTTGCAATATACAGACTACTGTACATGAATAACCGATTGTAATAATTAAAAAATAAGAAAGCATTAAACTTACACATTGCAGTGTGCTGTATGCTATTTTATCAAACTTTATATTCAGAATGTTTCAGTACTGTACAGCCACTTGCATTGTAAAAATTCCCAATTGTTTTTGTTTATGCTTTTGGAAGAGAGTACTGTACTTAATTGAGCGAGAGCTGTGCTGATTTCCAAATGACTGGATTAAAAATGTACGCATGTCTAAGGAGTTGTATATGCATCTTTCATTTACTGAGACATTTCCTGGAGTGCCAAAACATACAGATAAGATGTTCGGTATCTGTGGAAAAACGAATTGCTGTCGCACTGCGGCGTTTGGGGATACAAATTGTCCCATATTGTTTTATTTAAGTTGCAAAACCATATATATATATATATATATATATATATATATATATATATATATATATATATATATATATATATATATATATATATGTTTATCACACGGAGATGTCTGATAAATAATGACATCATTAGTTGCGCAAATATCCACTGAGCACCAACTGTGGTTGTGTTAGTTCAGTTGTAATACACACACACAGTTAGTGTGCATTAACTAACCGAACTGAATTAACAACCGAACTCGCTACTTGTTCTGAGCAGGATTAACTAATGTGGTTGTCGTTGCCCTTTGTAACCGAACTGTGTGTGTATACAAACCGTATTAAGAGCAAAAGGTGAACTCCCAACCGTATTTAGCCTGTGTGTGTACAAAGCCCATGTAACTGAATGCCAAATGCTGCCCTTGATTTCCATAGACACTGCTCAGAAACCAGATGTTGTGAAATGGTAGGGGAGCAGGACAAGTGTTACAGTACAGTACAAATGAGAGCAGTGTTTTTTAATGAGACGTTGTGTCTTGCAGACGGAACCCACTCCATTTCCACTTCATCACGGACTCCATCGCCCAGCAGATCCTCGCCTCCCTCTTCCACACTTGGATGGTTCCAGCTGTGCGAGTCGACTTCTATGATGCGGATGAACTCAAGGTAATGAAAGGGGTTGCTAAAGGGGTGTCCAAACGGTTTTCAAAGGGGGCCCTATCTTACATAGATTTATTCATTCCCTGAAGGACGGGCGCTGAGCTGAAATCTTATAACAAAAATTTATTTTCATTTTAAAACATTATATCTGGTACTTCTCTAGGTTAAATAAATCTCTGTTTGCAAGCCATGCTTTCTAGACGGTCTTGGACTTCCAGGGTTATTTCACCAGGAGGGTGAAATTGTTCCCACCCCTTCACTGGCTTCTTTCCTGTCCAATAACCAATCAGTTGCTTCCTCTGTTGACTGATTCTTTCAGCCAGTCACATGCTCAGAATATACTGCTGAGGTAATATCTAAGCTTCCTTTAACCTAAAGTAGTACCAGATGTCATGTTTTAAATTAAATTAAATCGCAATGGTGGGAAAGCTCTCCGATTGGCTGACAGGATATATGTAAGTGACAATCACTTATAGCAAATTGAGCATGCTTCCGGAACTACTGTCCACTGCCTGCTCACCTGCTGAAATAGAAACATATCACTCCACAAACCTAACAAAAACTTGATGGCTTAAAGTACTGAGGTTTCACTCCATGAAGGGAGCTCTGACTTTGCTTTCTGAATGTAGTCCTTACTTGGGAGTGTCTTATTGTTATTATCCTTCAGCTCCTCACTTCACAAAGCGTACCATCAGCAATAGTTTAAGCCTTGGTATTGCTTTCTGAATACCAGCTAAAACCAGTTTTCTTCATCTGTGGTCCAAGTCATTCCTCCTTTGACAGTTTGCCAGCAACTTCCCCACAACTCTGTTCAAACACATTATTACTCTCCACATGGAAAGATAAATGACTTCATGTTTATCAAAATGCTTACCATGCCATTTCCTTTGCCCCTGTCCAGTCGGAGGTGTCGTGGATTCCCAACAAGCACTACTCTGGAATCTACGGTCTCATGAAGCTGGTGCTGACTAAAACTCTGCCATCTGCTCTTGAACGAGTCATTGTGTTGGACACTGACATCACTTTCGCCACCGACATCGCTGAGCTGTGGGCTGTCTTCCACAAGTTCAAAGGTAAGACCATCCAGCAGGGTAGGAGTATTAGTTCAGTTAGTTAGTGTTAGTTCAAGTTTACTAAATGAATGATATTCGCTGTAATTATTTTATATTTGGAAGTAAAACCCAAATGAGGTCACTCTTGCAAAACTCATCCAACTTATGTACAAACAAACAAGAAACATTTAAAAATAAATCCAGTAAACTCTTGCTGCAGGAATGGAAAGTAGCTTCACATGGTTTATTTTTTAATATACATTTCTCTTACCGTATGGTGTTTGCAGTCATTCTCAGTGGTTCAGGGTTCTCTTACTTTAATATTGAGTTGGGAAATGTAAAACAGCAAAAAAAAAAAAAAAAAACATTTTTAATTTTAGATAGAGGATTGGAGTTACTTTTAAAAAGGAATATGTTACAGTTGCAAGTTACTTGAACAAAAAAGTTACTAGTTACAATAACTTATTAATTTTAAAAAAATCTAACGTTACAGTTACAAGTAGTTACTTCTCAGGCACAGTTTATATTCTACAGAGGGTTTTTTTCAGTTTAGTTAGGCTACAGCTTGAAATATTCTTTGAAGATCAAGCTGTCCAACCCACTTGTTCCCTCCTCTGACTGCGTTGTCTAGCAAAATTATATGAAAAGCGCATGTATGTGATATGTAAGGTTTACTTTTTGTTTTTCAAATGTAATCTGTTGCCACATTTCTGAAAAAGCAACCATTGTACAGATTACGGTAACGCGTTATAGTTTTTGCATTACTCCACAACACTGTAATTAAACAAGTTTTCTGTATAAAAACACCTGTAAAAAAACAAGATAATGAAACAAGACAACAGAGCCTTTACCTCTGCTCAGGTCACAAGTAAAATTGTAGTCATCATCTCAAAACCACTACGCAATTTGATAAAATTGACATTCTCTGCTTGCGAGACTCCCAGGATTGAATTGCAGGGTGTGTGTTCAGGTCATAATTGAGGTGTGAGGAGAATGAATCACTATGTCTGACTGGAGCCAGCACAATTGTTCCTCATATTACAGTGAGGAATACATACATGAGAGCTGTTCAGGGCCTCAGTGCTGTGCTGTAGCAGTGAGGATGGAGTGTATCGGCTTTCATAGGGTGCACCAGTCTGAGGATGAGGGGAGGAAAAGCACAGTATGAACTCAGGAAGATTTATTAACCTTACCAGCCAGCAGGGAAATATTAAATGCCAGGGCATTGGCAGAATCTTAATTAGCTATAAATCTGTAAGTAGTATCTATTGCCAGCTTTTTGTCTTCTTCACTCCTCCATTGGAAACTCCCCATGAGGCATGAATGTGATAGCAGCTGGGAGAAAAGGGAGGGAGAGAGAGACCAGAGTAGCTTTGGGTTCACCCTCGGTCTGCTGCATGTCAGGGTCTGCTGTCGTCTTAGGAAGGGGTTCTGGTTAATCCCTGACTTCTAAGACTTGCTTGGCCATGCCCCCAGCCACTGTCCTTCCTGGATTTCTTTTTGCTCTGGGCCTCTGATCTGAGCTGAAGGGATGTAGACCTATCATGTAAAATACATGTGTTCTTAAAAAAAAAAAAAAAAAAGTATTTATTTCACAACTGTACATTAGAGACCTATATAATGAATGGATGTGCATGGCTGAGAAAATGTATGGAACTATTTTAATGGCTACAATCAAGTGTCACTGCTTTGAACAGGTGGGTCACAATAATCTCACAGTAGGTTGAATTACATTTTGCAACACATATCCATTCAATGCCTTTGATAGCCAAACTAGTGAGCTTTCAGAAATCAGACCAAAATAGGTCAGATCTTATTCTGATACCCTCAAGAGTAAGCTAAGGATTTATTATTAAGGAATTATTATTAGATTAATGGTTCTGAAGCTGAAAAAGTAAAAGTAAAGAAAAACTGGCATCGACTCTACACAAAAAATCATTGGGATAGCTGATATGTAATAGGAATTAATTTTGGCAAGTTTTCTAGTGTATTTTTTATATAATTATGGGTGGGCACAGTGCTTTAAATCATGGCTCCTCTCAGCTGAGCCCTAATACATTTGGCAATCAGCCCCCACACACTGTCACTGTGCTCCACTGGTAAGAGTTTTACCGGTATATTTTAAATTAAGGGGTGGGGACAATTTCACCCTCTAGATGAGTTAACCCAAGAGGTACAAGACAGTCTAAAAGCATGGTTACATAAAGATTTATTTTGCGTAGTACCAGATACCATGTTTTAAAAACCTCATATTTAGACCTTTTGTAATGAATTGATGTTCATTATGAAGAAAAATGATTGAACTATTTTGTTTGCTGCAATTACTTTAATGCTAAGTTGAACTGTATACATCTGGATTTCCACTATCCCTATAACACAGGTATCATCTGAAACAAGCAGGTAGCAGATTCACTGAAGGGTGTTTGCAAAAGGGGCTTTGTTGAAATGTGGAAGATGTGAATTGATTTTTTGTTTTGTTTTTCTGGTTATAAATTGCCCATGTTTGAGAGAAGGGATAAGGCTCAATTCGATTAACTGCGAGCACCTTTGTCATGAAAATTGAGGGCAGCGAGGTTGCATATCATTTAAAAAATCCCATTTCGAATGCAGTGAGAAGGTGCAGTTTGTTAAATGTGGAACGAGCTGAGATGATTAGACCGAGGGCACTGCACTGTGCCTCACTGTAGGATGCGAGGCAGATTTCTGTAAATATTCCATTATTAAAACAGGCACCTTCAGCTCTGCGGGCAATCTTTTCAAACTAGCATCACCAGGCAGCAGCCAGGTAAGAAAGTCGGGTTCCAGGCTTTACTTACTTTGCAGTTTTTATACATATCTGGGATAAGGATATATTTGATGCACACTTTAGTGTCTTACATATATCTAAGCTTATGATGAAACTTGCTTTCTGTTTAATATGCATAGAAACCTTCATCCACCAATCAGGAAGCTGCATACAAGGACACTATCACACTTTAGTTGACCATGGAGCCTTCAGACAGAACATATCACTAACCCCTACTCATACGGAATGTGGTACAAGTGCATATTGACCCAAAAAAAATACTTGAACAGTTTTTTATTAACCAAACACAGTTTTGGACAGATAGACAGACAGACAGATAAAGGTAAATAGTGTATTTAGCAAGTTTCAACACAGTTAAAGGATAAAGGGTTCTGTCAACAGGGGATAATGGTTGTGAGATTGGTTGAGCGATTCACAGGCAACACCCTGTGCTTAATAAAATTATTTTACAAGTCACATGTTATGTATAGTATAAAAATATATATATTCCTGTGAAAGTAGTTTTTGAGAGGTTAGTAAAGATGAGAACACTGGACAGACTCAGGAATCAGGAATTTAAGGTTTTTTTTTTACATTTTTTTTTTTATGCAGGGCCAAGTGGCATTTACATGTTCCTCGAAGACTCCTTAAAACCGTATTTATCTTATCTGAAATCTTCTCCCCTGGTTAACAGTGCAGTTTTTTTTTTTTTTATCTCTTGGTACTCACCTTGCGTTTTCAGTTTCTGCAAACATATGTATGAGTCCTTCTTCCCTGCCATGAGCTCCCAGAATGCTTCCAGAAAATAGCATTGTAGTGGTTCAAGCGCAAACACCAAACCTGGACCGACCACTGGCTCAAATTGAGAGTGGGATAACAAACTAGATGAAACTAGTCTGTTTGACGCAGAGCCCCTGCAGTTGTCAGATGTAAAAATAGACTTGACACCAGCTGAATTCATGAGAAGGGAACTAAATTAAATGAAACAGGTTTGTTTGGTCACAATTCACGTGTCCACGCAGGTTTTAGGGTACCTGCAATACAGCATTTCAGGTGACTGTGTACTATGTATTCTAGAAGAGTTAAGGATTGGAAATTAACATTATAGATTTTGGAGCATGACATAAAAAATTATATGATTTTGTAGAAATAGGTAATTAGGTGCCAAATGATAAAATGTATCACCTGTGAAGATGGGACAGCCATGGTAACTATAAACTGCATTTCAGTTGCAATTGGGAAGCTTGAAGCTACTCATCTCTCCCCATTTCCCAGTCATTGTATCTGTTCGTCAATGGAGTTTAAAGAGACAAATGACTGTAAATAGTGTGAAAAACCCTTTGTGTTATTAGCTCTGTGTTGCTCTGTATTATAGCAGTGAAACAAAAAAAAAGTGCTCTCTTCTGTATGCTAATTAAAATACCTTGGGATTTGGATGTTGGAATTGAAAATCACCTTGAAATTTAGATCTTAGATTATCTGTTAATTATTAACGGTGGAGTACAGCGCAGTCAGCCCCTCGAAGATCATTAATCTTCTGGCAGGAACTGTCTGTTCAAGACTGCGAGCCTGCACTTAATCACCAGCAAAGAGAGACAGGGACTCGACAGCTAGGCAACCAGGGGAGAGTGTCAGGAAAGTTCAGAGGGGGTGGAGGGGTGCTATTTAGTGAGGTATTTAGGCAGTCATTTTATTAGGATTGAGCCAGGGAGTCATTTGAAATGGAACTACAGTAAGGGCCCCCGTTTAAAGAGATCACATTCTTAACACTAATTTGAAGGGAAAACTTTGCTGGGTGTTGAGTTATGGATTCTAGCTAGTTTTAGTGGAGTTAAGATTGTTGTATTTTAAAGTAATTTTAATTGAACTACAGCAGGGGCTACACTATTACATTGTTAAAACTAGAGAAGTTTTTTTTTTGTTATTTATTATTATTATTATTATTATTATTATTATTATTATTATTATTATTATTATTATTATTATGTTTAGCTGTTTTAGATATACATTAGGCAACATTCACTATGTGTGTTAGCCTACAGCCAGTCATATTAGTGCTTATTGTAAACAATACTGACAAACAGGATACAAAGGTGCCAGCAACAGACATGGGAAAGTGATCAGTTTTACTAGTTTCCTGCCTGGTTTTATTGATGCTTTCAGCATCACGTTTTAAGATGCTGTTGTTGACACCTGAGACTCAAACCCTGCTGGATTGGATAAACAAGTATCTGGAGAGTCTTTACTTCATAGACTCTTCAAATAGAGTAATTGAAATGTAATCCCTGCATAGCTTCAGATTGGGTGGGTCATTTTAGATAAACAGGGAAAGTTTGAGAAGTCATTGATTAAGTTGTAATTGTGGCTAGTCTATCTTTTAAACTGATTGTTTCAGTCAAACTAAACCAAAGTTGGTCAAAGTGTTGCCCATCATATTGTGTAGATCATACAAGTCGAGGAAGACAGTTCCATAATAAGTTCATGATTGTTAGCCCATTTATACAAAAGTACGTGCTACATATTTTCCAATTGTCATTTGCCTGGCATCCTAGAAGGCCCTATGTTGAGGCCTATAAGAAGTAACATTATACAATTTTGTCACAGGAAGGAGCAGTTTATTAAATGGTTGTTCTGAGTAGTTTCTTGTTTTACTATTACAGTTGTTTTATTCCCCTCTGGAAATGGGCTGCTGCTTTTTCATTTTTAATTTAAACCCCAAATTGAGAAGATTTTAGAAAATGAGCTCACTCTCAAAATAGTAAGTTGCTGTGAACTTGTTTCAGAAAACTGTGATACCAATTGGACATTCAACCATATTAAAGGTTAATGCAGTATGCTATCCTAAAATATAGTAAATACATGGTCAATGACAGAAGTATGGTAAAACATTATAAAAACCATGGTTAACTGTTGTAAAAGCTGGGGGAAACTGTTAGAAACTACATAATTACTGTGAAAACCAAACAAAGCCTTGGTAATGTTATCATGACATTGACCTTTTCAGGTAGGATTATATATAACAGGCATATTTACTTGGTCATATTCTAATTATCAGTATAGTCTTTTGATATCTAATGGCTGATAGCTTATGCTTCCATGGTTGGTTGCTCAGGCTGCAATTGCAGGACTGACTATCTCGACTTAGATTTCTTCACTCACCAGATCCTGTCTTCATAAGTGAGGGAATAATTACATCTTTATTGCTCACATGTTAACAAGGCTGCATCAGTTTGTCCAAAAACTATTGTCAAATGGGGCCTTATGGCATTTGGAAAAGGTCTGTGTTCATTCATGAATTAAATTAACTGGAAAGCATCAACTCTACTGCCTAGTAATCCAGTTTTAGTCTTTGGCAGTCTAGTTGAAAAGACACGGCGGTCTATTTTAATTATTTAAAAATGTGTTTAAAAAATACTTCAATAGATTGTGGAACAAATATTTAAAGTGGCCCTGATCCTGAATGACACTACAGCAAATTTTACAGTGAAAATATTTTCTTTAACCATCTTGACCAACTTCTCAACCAACACCAGGTCCTGTGAACCAGTTTGACTAACTGAAAACCAGCAAAACACCAGCTCTGATCAGCGTACACCAGTACAGATCTACCAATAGCTCATATTATAGAAGCTGTGTTTTAGTACAGAATTGCAATTTACTGTCTCTGTGTTGCTTTGAAGATCATTTGGTAAGGTTAGAAGTTTTTTTTTTTTTTTTTTTTTTTTTTATCACAGACATAGGAAATTAACTCAGCCAAAAAACTTGGGACAATACATCAGTTAAAGGTAATCGCTGGAAACGACCTTTCAACTCCCTTCTCAATTAAAAGACAGTTCCCAGTAATTGTCACCTTGAGAGTGAAGCTGAGAAGTTGTTTTTAAATTATTTAAAGGCTGTCTGCCCTGGGTTGCCTGGATTAGGGGGCAGTCGTTAATCTTCTTTGCAGTTTTCATTAAAACAACTGTCCACCCCGCCACCGTCCACCCCCCTTCCTGTCCTCCCCCCTCTCCTCTCGCCTTGATCTCTCTCCCTTCCTCCTTGGTATTTATCCTTGTCCAACACTTTTTATTTCCCTCCATTAACAAAATTGTACTTTTATAGAGTGGCTTTCTTGTCATCACATGTGTAATAATAGAATAAGCAAAGCATTGTTTGTGTACATTTCTGTTTATTTTATTACAACCCCTGTAAGTAAACTATGGCCCTCTGGATTAGGAGGCTAAGTATCCCATTAATGGTGTTACTGGATTCAAAACGTCTGCAAGGACAATCTTTGGTAAAAGGTTAAATATAAATGAACTGTTGCATGTTTAGTTTATAAAATAAAAAATGCAGTGCAATGTATGCAAAAGCTCAGGTTTTTACATTTTAGGCATGTGATATTAGATATATTGTATTCCTTCAAATTGAAGAACTTTTTAAACCATTTTTTGCTTCTCAAAAATAGCCTGTGTCTTACATTCGGGTACAGTATATTAAAATCAGCAACAAAAAATGTGACTACCCGAGTACACAAACTGCAACGTGACTGACTGAAGAGAAAAGACAACAAAGACGTCACTGCCCGAATACACAAGCAGATCTCGAATCAGCCATGACATACAGGCAGCTGTTTTCAAAGAAGTGTCATTAGCTTCCTGAGAAATTCAAAGATAAGCTTTTACAATTTCAGAGTTTCTACCAAAAACAGTACCAGCTTGGACAGATCGGAAATGCTGATCAGACCCACCTATATTTTGACATGCCAAGCAATACCACAGTTCACAAATTGGGAGAAAAACAGGTGTGAGTAATCACAACTGGAAACAAGAAGCAACACATAACTGTAATACCCTGTGTGATAGCAGACGGCCGCAGATTGCCTCCATATGTGCAATTGAGGTTGTATCTTTGTAAATGCATATTTATTTGATGTTTTAAGGAAACTTTGTAAGAAAATTTGAAGGAATACGGTATTAATTTTACATCCAGGAGCTTGACCAGAAATATTTCGACTTCTTAATGTCTTCAATGAAGTGTCATTGAGAAACACTTCTAGTCGAAATGTTTGTCTAAGAACTTTAGAAGCTTCTTTTAGTATTACATATATTTTTATAGCAGCATACTGTACCAACTAATTGTTATTAGTTCCTCAAAGCAAATGCAGTTGGTTCCAAAACCACAGGCAGAAGTTTGATTTACAATTGTTACACCATAACGAGAATAGGTTTAATGTTTTTAAACCGGGATGAGTTGGACCAAACTGACCTAAGTGTGTTCTTTCATTGGGCTGGATGATTAACCCTGAACATTTCATCCAAGTCCAAGATGACGACGACCACAAGGTTTCTGGTTGGTGGCAAATCTATTTATAAACACCAAAATAGTTTAGCTGTGTAAAAGCCTTATGAATAGTGCCATTGTTTTCCTCCCAATGTGATAAGGTTAAGGTGCAAAGGTAGCTTGGTGGTCAAATATATCAAATAAAAAATAAACCCAAGCATATTGCTAGCATGGTGACCAGGACAGAGGAAACAGGCACTCCTTGAGCCCCCTTTTGAACTGGGGATCTCTCCCAGCTTCTGCTTTATGTATTTGTTCAGGTTCAATTGGAAATCAATTATCCAATTTATCCTGACCATATTGTAACAGGGTTTTGGCTCATGGGTGGGGCATTTTAAGCCTATCCCTGCCAAAAATCAGGCTGTACTCCTGGAGAAACAGGCAACAATCCCCCAAGACACTTACAGGCATCTTGTGGAGACTAGTCCACACCAGCTTCAGGCAAAGGTGGGGCATATTTTTTGTTAGATGTGTGGGAGTGAGGAGAACTAATTAAGTGGACAGTGAGAGTATAAGTGAATAAATACTTTATTAAGATGGCTGTTGATTTATAAGCATCAGGTAAAAAATACAATCTCAGTACTGTAGGTGTTTCCTGTAAATTATTGTTCTGACAAAAACATAAAATGTTTTGTATGTGAGGTCCCTATACTGTATTGGCAAAATTGCATCATCACCTTGTGGAATGTTTAGACTCTACAGACACACAGACTGTACCTCTCTAATTGATGGGTCATTCATGTGCAGCCCTGTGCCTTATGCAGGGCAGCAGTACGCTAACACATTATGTGATCAAGATCACATTGTGTGGGATTGCAGCCCATTCTATATGAGGGAGTCTCCAGAAGTGGGTTTACTGGACCGATTTCGCAGGAATCTGTGGAGGATAGCCCACATGTTCTCAGCGAGGTCCATATCCGGTGATTAGAAGAGTTGTAGTGCTCTGACTATTTCTTTGTGATGCACAGGCAGTGTGATCTGGGGCGCCATCTTCCATACAATACTGCCCTCTTTGGACAGGTGACCATTGGCAAGCAGAAGTCCCTCTTGGAGAATGTTGATGTATTGGGTAGAAGTTGCAGACTACCAGCTGTGACTGTCCACTGACCATGCAATGGATACCAGGATTGCTGATCTCGTCCTACCAGTGTGTTAGAGCATTGCTGAGCTGCATGAGGCAAAGAGCTGCACCACAACACTTTAACCCCACTGTGGCAGGGCTGAGGCCTGCCCCTGTAAATAGTATGGGTTGCTTTGGGGTTTCTAAATAAAATATGGTTTTGGGTTGGGTTGTAAATAATATTATGGGATGGGTATTACTATTACTGAGATGACAGAATGTCTGTTGGTCCCCATTGCTACCCCACTGGCTACACCATTGGGAATAGATAACACTCACGTATACATTATTTACTGTACTTGAATACTCAAATAATTGTATTGAAATTTTAACCATAATCTTTCCTACTACTGTTGATATAGAAACTTAATATTTTTGGTGCCACTCTATATCCTCAAACTCCTTTTTGTTCAGCACTTTGAACAGAGATTCCGTTCTTTACTGGGCTGCACTGTCAACACAAAGTAAGTTTTGGCATTTCCTTCTAAAATTATTGCCAAGACCTCTGACTATATGAGCCCAGTTTTCTCATGTCTATCTTTTTTAGGGATTGTAGAAACGATTCACTGAGGTTTATTATGATTATTGCTCTTTATTAATACCTTTCAGAAAATATCAGAAAATAGTAGAGCATATCAGAGAATAGTAGATGACCATGTGATGAAGTTCCTGTCATAGCAAATCAGTGACAGCAGTTTGTGTGACTTTATTTCCTCTCAGGCCAGCAGGTGTTGGGAGTGGTGGAGAACCAGAGTGACTGGTACCTGGGAAACCTGTGGAAGAATCATCGACCATGGCCAGCGCTGGGCCGGGGCTTCAACACGGGTGAGTACCAATGCCTCGCATTTAACAGAGAGGAAGACCACCCATCTTCACGTCCTCTTGCACAGCTACAATTTAACTTTGCTCCTTTGAAAACATAGCTATGTTATTGTAAGGACATTTGTAAATTAACACAGTATCAAAGGAATTTGTTTAACAATGTATTTGTAGCGACAGTTAAAAGAAGCTCCCACTGCTGTCTGTGCTCACTGGTTTCCTTGACTACACTGTTTTGCCAAGTGAATTTTTTTTTTTTTTTCCTCTTCTCTGTGAAGGGCATTGCGACAGGATTGAATAACACTGTCTCTATTTGAAGCCAGACCCAACCGTGGCACTGAAAATAACATATTTGTATTCTGTTGATTTTTCTTTGCCTATTTTTCTTGACTCCCCACCTGATTAGATAGCCAATGTTTTAATTAAACTAATCCACACGGAAAACAGGTGTATAAAGACTGCAATCAGTCTTTGTTACAGGGAGGACTGGAGCATAAAACCTGTAGAGGAGCTCCAGTAAGTTGCTATTTTAAAGTAACTAAGCATTTTGTTTGTTTAAAACCCAGAAGAGGTAGAGGCTTCTCTTGTCTCTCGTTTAATTTTTTATTTCATTTTCCTTAGAAATGCGTAATTTCTGCAGTGAATTCTGGGATTGTTTTCCTGGGCAACATGTAATCTCTGATTAAACTTAACAAATAAATAGGCATCCCAGTTTCCACAGTGGTAGTTCTTGAGTTGGGTTTAAGGAAAGGTCACGTATACATGAAGAATCAGTTGTATTTGATAGCTTTGCAACACACTTTTTTCAGTTTTTGGCATTGGAACGGCAGTACGGCAATTCAAATATCCGTGCCCATGATGAAAGGAAACATGGCTTCCAATTGGCTTTTAAAACACTCAATGCAGAAGTTAATTGCCACTGATTAGTACTCAATTGTAAAGGTGATGGAACGTCAGCTTTTCGTGTTTGGAAATCAACACATTAATGAATGGATTTATTTAATACCTGCTGACAAAGTGAGTTACTCGGAAAATACTAGCATCAGTACAACCCAAGAATTAAGCAGTCAACAGAAAAGACGTTTGTGTCTGCTTAAGTCAGGTAGCTGCTTAGTAAGGTGCTGTCACAGATAAGCTTTGTGGTGACATCAGACCAGGAAGTAGACAGTCAGTCCTGGGGTATGGAAGCGCTAATGCATATGTTTAATAATAAACAGAAAACAAAACATTTACTTATACCCAAAACAAAATGGCACGGTGGCCAAAACAGACAGAGACACCACCAACCAAGTAACTTGCTGGTTTATAGCTAGCACGAGTAACAATAGTTTGGATTCTTACTTTTCATTTCTCTCTGAATACCCACATCGTTCAGCCAAAGCTTTGGGTTTTTATACAGATGACTATCTCCAGATTAGCAGTTAATTAATCAACTGAATACCAAAACATTTTGTTTCCACCACCCTGACAAGTGGCAAGTTACTGTGTATACCTAAATATACGCGGACCTCACATTTTACTGCATTTACTGAACAGCTGTTCTATATATGGCTGTCTGCACCATGTCTCGGTTTCAGCCGGGCGTTTTATGCAAGAGCAACATTCCAGCAGAATATAAGTGCGTCTCCTGCTTGGGTACTGAATGCACAAAAAATGCTTTGAGGAACCACGATTTTTGCGGCTCTTGCCCTGTTTTCCATGCGAATGCTGGGAAGCAGTCTTGCTTGCCTGAGTCCTTTACACTGGCACAGCAGCCTCATACACCAGGACATACCTTTGGATCTGCGGTAGACAAGATGCTGCAGTGCTGTCACCATGCGCGGGAATCCACAAAGCAGCTGGTGCATTTGCTTCCCAAGCGACCACCCCCAGTGCTGAAATCAGCAGCAAACTGGTGCCCTCGGCTCCAGCAGCCTCAAAGGCTGGCAGAGCTGGCTGTGCCTGCTGCCAAAAGTGGTGTTCAGAACCGACCCACAGCTGCTCGACGCGGAGGCTACAATAGGTCAAACCAACCTCAGCCAAACAACAAGCTGTGCAGCAGCCCTAGGAGTTTGCTGTCACAGGCCCAGAGCTATGGCTATGGTATGTTCTCTGCTGTATCCCTCTTAACAATGTGTGTATCTAGATGGTGCTGACAGACCAGCCCCCTCACATGCTGTCTGCTCCTTTGTTGCAGGTGTCATCCTGCTGCTGCTGGACCGGCTGCGCAAACTCAAATGGGAGCAGATGTGGAGACTGACAGCTGAGAGAGAGTTGATGAGCATGTTGTCCACCTCGCTGGCGGATCAGGTCTGTGATGGGAGGGCATTGCGGGGGCAGCAGCACATTGTCAACACCCAACTAGCGTGCCCATAACATCATGCCAGCTTTTTTAATTAGATATTATCAGCTCAAGGACAAGGGTCTATAAGATGAGTTTTGCTTACAAGTGACAGCCAAAAATGAAGTGTTTTACCTTATGGAACAAACTGTGTAGGCCCACTTGTGCTATTTAGCTCATTGTCAGTTCATTTTTTCGACCCGTTTTTTAATGTGAGCTCCACCTTTTAAACCACTTCAGTATTCAGAACGTTGTTGAGCGTTATGAGAAGTATTAAAAGAGGATATTGATTTAAAGATGACATTCAAATTAAAAGTAGGAACATTTTGATGCCTATATATACGATACGGTACACATGGGAGAAAAAATAGGAATGTGCTTAATTCTGCAAATATACCATATGTTAGTTCAGTTAAATGCTACCCACCAGACACGATGCGACAAGCGAAACTGTGTAGCGGTGCTACAATATGAATAGAACCTATACTATTGATAAGTATATTTCACACCACAGGCGACACCAGAGGCACAGGAACGACTCGAAATAAATAGAATTGAATCCTGTTTTTTTTTTTTTTTTTATCTGTCGCTCGACAACAAGGGAATTGACCAATCAGAGAACAGCTTCAATGCATGTCCATCAGGGTGAAGCAGTATCCAAAATGACAGAGGAGAAAATAATACTTGCCTTGGAAAAATACCCAGAGCTTTATGACAAAGGTCATCGGAATTATAAAGATTACGGATTCGAAAGACAAGAGTCTATTTTAAGGAACTGGATAAGCCTGGTGTGTGATTTTATTGCCATATATGTTGAAACCATCAGAGAAGACCCTCATAATTTCCACATTATTGTGTCAAATGTGTACTGGTCTTGATCATAGTTTTGTCAATAGCAATTTTTAATAGTACAGATCTGGCAGTTTTCAAACCTGTTACATCGCCTCTGTGTCACTTCTGGTGTGTGGTGATGTCGCTACAAATGTATCTTGTCGCCCAATGAGAAATCTCAACGCATCTGGTGTGTGGTAGCCATTTTATAAACCCCTGTCCTTTAAATTTTTAAGTGTAAATTATCTAGTAAGTGGGGTAATATTAAACGTAATAATAATAATAAAAAAAAATAAAAATAACAATAATAATAATTGTTTACTCCCATTTTATAAAACTGGAACCAAACAACTAGGAGTTTGATTTGAACAACCTATTTATTGATTTTTACAGCATTTAGAAGTACCCGTGAATCCACCTTAGTTGCATCAATGTCTTGTTTTCAGGTGTAATTCCAGGATAACCACATATAGGTGGTTGATGCAATACAGGGTGATTCCCCAGTGCTGTAAAATGCTCTAAAAAATTTGCCAGTGGGGTATCGGTTGATCAAATCAACCCCTAATAGAATTCAAGCTCTCAAGTATGTTTTGAATGGAAGTCCTTGTTATGCACCTCTTGGTGACATGCTGCCTAGAAGAATTTATAATGTGTAAGAGAAGACCCAGTATGTGTGTAACAGAACAATGGTGTTCTAGAACCCTTTACGTGAGTAAATGCCCTCAAGTAGTATATTGTAATCCAGATATGTGTTCCCCAGGATATCTTTAACGCAGTGTTCAAGCAGAATCCCTTCCTGGTGTATCAGCTGCCCTGCTTCTGGAACGTGCAGCTCTCTGACCACACCCGCTCAGAGAAGTGCTACAAGGACGTTTCGGACCTCAAGGTCAGTGTCCACTCACTCACCCACTCTATTTGTGTATTCGTTTGAATTGTGGTGCCTAAATTCTATTGCTCATGAAAGATGAGGGATGAACTCTCTACCAGGGTGCTTACTCGTAAAGCTCTAGACTTCATTTCATTCTCGTCCTTCAGTCTTCGGACAGTTTGTGACCTGCTGACTGTTCTCTGCAGGACTACATTAAAACACTTGATAAAGACAGTTTTATCTTTTAATAATTATTATTGTTGTTGTTGTTATTATCTTTAAGCGGCAGCATACATTTAAGTAGCAAAATATTACTTCAAAAGATTAGCTTTTTAAATTTCCTCATACACACTTTTTTTTTCACTTTATAATAGCATTGCTACTCTCATAACCTGTAGATTAGACCTGGTCTTTCATTAAGTTCCTGTCACAGCATCAGACATTATCCTTAAATAATAATAACAACAATATTAATGATGATGACCCTTGCAACAGCCTAGTGCAGACATGGTACAATTATTGAGCTTCCTGTACAGTTGTGCAATGATAGCGCCCCCAATTATACAAGATGCCAACTGGACTACCGTCTTGTCTCCTGTCAGCTGTCACCTACACTATTGGTTTTTGCTACATAATCTTTACCTGGCTTATTTGTAAATTGCTTGAGTGCTTCTTGCTGTTGCAATTGTCCAACTTGAGTTTATTACTATTTTTTTTATACCATGAATTTAAAAAATACATCTGTTGTTTGATGCTGCTTTTTTGGCCAATGATCTCTCACCTGGTTAACACTTTTTGGCCAATGATCTCTCTCTGGCTGTGCAGGTGATCCACTGGAACTCCCCTAAGAAGCTGCGCGTGAAGAACAAGCACGTGGAGTTCTTCAGGAACCTGTACCTCACCTTCCTGGAATACGATGGCAACCTCCTGCGCAGGGAACTCTTCGGCTGCCCCAGCGAGGCAGACCACAACAGCGAGAATGTAGGCAGTGCTGCCGCTGACTGCCCAGGGCACATAGTAGGGCTGAGGGGTAGAAAGATTGAGCTGGAATCACCATTCAAGTGGTTGAAGCTAACAAAATAATTCGAACATTTCTTCAGTGCATTTCCATTAGGTCTCAAAGGTGCCATTTTGAAGCCCATTGTTAACTACAGCCAATTGTACCGTCCTGCTAGTGTGAACCAACAGCGGTCGCTTAACCTCTAATGTCTATGACTTTTAAATGATATTTTTTATTTATTTTTTTTTATATTGAAAAGCCATTGAAACGTGTTTAACATGATAGTAGCTCTATCTGTCTTGGTCATTGTCTACATAGGAGAAAAAACATGTAAAGTGGGCATTTTGACCTCTAGAGACATTTCTCACAAGAGTTACTCAATATTTGACATGCTCACAACATCCACCCTGCCATTTTCTCAATCACATGTAGCATCACAAATGGAAGAAACTGCAGAATTTGCTCCACTTTACAGGTGAACCATAGGCGCTTCATATTTTTAATCAGAATATCTTAATATCACAGGCAGTGTGCTCCAGTGGTTAAAGTCCAGGGTTTGTAACCAGAAGGTCAAAATCCCACCGGTACCACTGACTGACTCACTGTGTGACCCTGAGCAAGTGACTTAACCTCCTTGTGCTCCATCCTGAGGATGAGATGTTAAATCAGCATCCTATTGTAAGCGACTCTGCATATAATGCACAGTTCACAGTCTACCGCTGTAAAGCGCTTTGGAAAGGCGCTATATAAAGATATTATAAAGTGCAGTAGCTAGAGCTGACAGTGAGAAGCAGTGTGGTCTTGTGGTTACAGCTGAGAACTGGAGTACAGTGGTGGTCTACTATTTACAACCACATGTATTACAGTGAACTAATCATTTTGAAGATGGGATGCCAGTTGTGGTTGTCAGTCTGCTTCTCAGTGATTAATAGAATTGCTTACTGAGATCAACATTTAAAAAAAAAATAAAATAAATAGAACCTATGGAACAGACGGCAACTTAAATTTGATGTTGTAGCTGTACCTCTTCACAAGGGGAAACATCACTGCACCATGCCCTTACAACAAGCTGCTTGCAAGATGGCAGAAAAAGTTGTCAGAATGTTGCCTTATGTTTCATGTACAGAACAATGATACAGTAGCTCTGCTGCTGTGGTACTGACTGTTCTTTGTAATGATGATGGATTTGGAGACTTGTTTTCTCTGTGCTCAGCTCCAGAAGAAGCTATCCGAGCTGGATGAGGATGACCCCTGTTACGAGTTCCGCAGAGAGCGATTCACTGTCCACCGCACCCACCTCTACTTCCTGCACTATGAGCTTGAACCCGCCTTCGACAGCACTGACGTCACGCTGGTGGCCCAGCTGTCCATGGACAGGTAAATTCATTGAGATTTTCCTGTGTGAAAAATCCCTTCATCTCCTTTGCAAGGGCGTCGCAGAGTGACACCACAGCAACACACACAGGGCAAGATCATGTTTCCACCAAAAAAAACAAACACCAATTAGAATTTTGAAAACAGCTGTAAATTCTAAGTAAGATCTGTTGCAGTATAAGTCGAAAGTGATGAAAACCATGTTGTATAGCAACATTTTCTATATGTGGGAACCACAATTTTATTTTGTAATTCAGGAAGTTGCAACTTTGGTAAGTCTAATTGGGGAAAACAGAATGTATTTTAGCTAGCGGCAAAAAGCAAATAACTGTAAGGTTGAAATGCCCCACAGGCGAACAGGATTTATTTACATATTGTGAACACAGACAGAACATACAGGAACCCTACGTGATGCTACCAGCAATTGTAGTTCCCATGGGCCATACGGCCTGGCTGGCATACAAGACAGTAAAACACTGTACAAAAGCTACACATGGGCGGTCCTATTTATTCACCTCACTCTCTACAATCCCTTAACTAATCTTCAACACTCAATCATATACAAACCCGTACTCCCACTACTCGCCTGGCCGTCGTCAGTTTAATTTTCTTTACTTTCTGATCCTGGGTCATTCTCATGGCGATCAGAGGATTACAGCAAGGTCTTTAGGTCTCTTTGTCTGGACAGTCTTCAGCCCATCAGCTCCTGCCCTGCCACAGCAGGTATATTAATTATTTTAAGTTTAAAGTAAGTATGCATTAATATTAATTAGAAAATACTTTGTTTTATATAAGCAGGGTGTTTTAATAAGGAAGTAATCTTCCAAGATTGCTGAACAGAAAAAGTAACTGAACTACTGATTGATCAGAGATAGGATCCCTGTATCCAATGCATCGAATGCTTTTTACTTTTGCACTTTTAGAGAAATACGCTTTTGTATAAATCAATATCTGCATTCCAGAAATAGTGATGAATAACTGAATGAAAATTGGATAAGTAGTATGTATCCCCTACATTAGTCAATAAAATGTACTTAAGTTAATTAAATTAGTATCATAGTAAAGTGTATTAAAATAGAATCTAACATAACGCTCGCTAAATAATGTTAATAGCAAGTTGCATGACAATTGGATAGGCAGTTTGCAGATGTATGGGAGAATGGAAGTGTGACATATATACAGCCACCTCCACGATACCCTTGTCACTGTGGATCTTGTACTGTGGGGGATAATAGAAAATTGGTCACTCTTAATGAAATGTCTTGAGTTATTTCATCTGTTTTCCTTTGTGAAATAGCGATCTGCAGTAATACGCTTTGAGTATCAGGCCCATACAGTAGGTAAGATAGTGCTAAAAAGCAATGAGTGTTTAAGGATGCAACAAATTATAGAACACATTTTCTGTTGCACTCATATGGTAATATATCATTATGACAGATCAGGCTGTTCAGAGACATCTGTTTGTAGTAGCAAAGAGTTAATCTGGCATTCCCCGCAGGGTGACTCATCAATTAACACATTATGGCGCCAGGGTTTCTGTATAAAGAAGGCAGAGGGAAAACAAAGAGAGGGAGTGTACAATACCAGGAAAACACTTCTGTGCTGGCTAGATGCTGGAACCCAAGGACAAATATGATCTAAAAATATCTAGCTTTTTCCTGGTTGGGCTATTTGATTTTTGTTTTAGGGGAAAAAAACGTGTTTTGTCGTATACAGTCAGCACTCAGATATCAGTTACCCAGATACATGTCAGTCAAATTTTACAGCCTTGTATTAAGAATAAAATCAGTCCCCATTTTAATTATATATATACACACACACACACACACACACACACACACACACACACACACACACACACACAGTGCCTATAGAAAGTCTACACCCCCTTTCAAATTTTTCACCTTTTGTTGCCTTATAGCCTGGAATTAAACCACAACTACCCCACAACTTCCAAGTGAAAAAAATATTCTAGAAATTTGTAGAAAGTTAATTAAAAATAAAAACTGAAATAGCTTGGTTGGGTAAGTGTCCACCCCCCTTGCAGTAGCAATCCTAAATTAGTTCAGGTATAACCAATCACCTTCAAAAAATCACATGCCAAGTTAAGTGGCCTCCACCTGTGTTAAATTGTAGTGATTCACATGATTTCAGGATAAATTCAGCAGTTCCTGTAGATTTCTTCTGCTGGGTAGTGCATTTCAAAGCAAAGACTCAACCATGAGCACGTAGGTGCTTTCAAAGGAACTCTGGGACAAAGTTGTTGAAAAGCACAGATCAGGGAATGGGTATAAAGAAATATTAAAGGCCTTGAATATCCCTTGGAGCACAGTCAAGACAATTATTAAGAAGTGAAAGGTGTACGGCACCATCAAGACCCTGCCTGATCAGAGAGGCTACAAAGAGGCCAATGGCAACATTGCAAGAGCTAAAGACTTTCATGGACAAGACTGGTCAAAGTGTGCACGTGACAACAATATCCCAAACACTCCACAAATCTGGCCTGTGTGGTAGGCTGGCAAGAAGGAAGCCATTACTCAAGAAAGCCCACCTTGAATCCCGTTTGAAGTGTGCACAAAAACATTCTGTAGCCATGTGGCAAAAAGTTTTGTGGTCTGACGAAACTAAAATGGAACTTTTTGGCCTAAATGCAAAGTGTTGTGTTTGGCGCAAACCCAACACAGTGCATCACCCAAAGAACACCATCCCTACTGTGAAGCATGGTGGTGGCAGCATCATGTTTTGGGGATGTTTCTCATCGGCAGGGACTGAGGCACTTGTCAGGATAGAAGGGGGGAAAATGAATGGAGCAAAGTACAGAGAAGTCCTTGAGAAAAACCTGCTGCCCTCTGCAAGAAAGCTGAAACTAGGAAGGAAGTTCATCTTTCAGCATGACAAGGAACCAAAGCACACAGCCAAAGCTACACTGGAATGGCTAATGAACAAAAAGGTAAATGTCCTTAAGTGGCTCAGTCAGAGCCCCGACCTAAATCCAATCAAAAATTTGTGGCATGACTTGAAGATTGCTGTCCATCATCGCTCCCCAAGGAACTTGACAGAGCTTGAACAGTTTTGTAAAGAAGAATGGTCAAATATAAAAAGTTGATCGTGACCTATCCCAACAATCACAGCTGTAATTGCTGCCAAAGGTGCTTCCACCAAGTATTAACTCAGGGGGGTGGAGACTTATCCAGTTGTGATCTATCAGTTTTGTATTTTTAATATACAATTTTTTTTCTCAATAAAAACTTTTTTTGAAGTGGAAGCCTACTTGTTTTAAAACATAGTCCTTTCAGATATGTATTTTTGATAGTGTCCGTTTTTCAGGGAACACAAAAAAGATACAAGGGTTGGAATGGGCCAAAATGAAAAAATCAAATATGTGTCACACGCATTTAACCACTGAAGTCAAAATGCTATAGTCGGTTATGTGAGTGCTGACTGTATGTTGCTGGTGGCCACGATGCATACCAGAGAAAGAATAGTTCATATTGGATTTATTTATTTATTTATTTTTACAATTGTATATTCTACATGTAGTATTTATTGTATTTCCCGCTTTTGTATTATATTTTAATCGCTTATATATGAGGGAACAGCTTAAAGTAAGATGATCAATGAAGTGTTAAAGTGTATGCTAGTTCAATGTTACACTTATTTTCAGTTGGTTAAGGCTGCTATGTCAGATTTAAGGAATAATAATGCACATTTAATTAATCTGAAAGACTCTTGAAGTAGCCCTCTTTTTGCCCTTAATTTCAACTCTCATTATCCCTGGTTCACTGACAACTGAAAGGCGCCTTGCATACTTCCATGTGGCTCAACTCACTAAAGTTGAACTGCCTTAGAAATTTTGGGTTTTCCAATTTAAATTACTCAGAAGTTTTAAAGAAAGTATAGAAAGTCTGTACCCCCTTGAACTTTTTTCACTTTTTGTTGTGTCAGTGCCTCAGAGTTTCATGCATTTAAATGAGGAACTGAAAGATCATAATTGGATACGTCTCTAACCCCCTGAGTTAATACTTGGTGGAAGCAAAACGATTTTCACTTATTTAAAGGAAAGTTAGCTTGAAATTAAAAATCTTACTGTTTTTATGATGTTAGTGTTTTTTTGTAAAACTGTGTTTTTTATTTTTAAATGTTGGTAAATTTGCATGTCATTTTGCAGTTTTCCCATGGTTATACCAAGTATTTACCATAGTTTCCCATGCTTTGCATTTTTTGTACTTTACCATACCTCTCTGTGCTGTACAGTGCTTACCTATGCTTCCTCATGCTTTCACTGTGCTTTATTACAATTTGCTATGATTTTACTAGGGGACACTCTTATAAGGGTATATTTTTAGTTGCCTGCCATGTAATATGTGACTGTCTTTATAGAAGTACTGCAAGACCTAGTGATCTGCTTTTGGCACCACACTGCAGTCCTTTGGCTGATCTAGCTCAAATGATATCTATGGCAGGGAACTGGAACTGAAGAGAACCCAAACTCCCAGTAAAATCCCTTCAAAACATGAAAAAATCACAATATTTGACTAATTGAAATCAATTGCTAACACCATAAGAAGGTGAGAAAATGGAAATAAACAAGTTTGAAGCTACATATTTAATAGTTAAAAACTTGCATTTCTGTTTTCTGGTTTGGTTCTTTTAGATGTAACTGAGCTTGAGGATACCAATTATAACCATGAATTAGCAGAAGCATGACTATTTGGCATAAAGTGGCATGGTGACAATCAGGTTTCAACAGGGGGGAGAGAGCTTGTGTTTCCACAACTGAATTTACCTCCAGGGAGATGTAAACAGACTTGATCTGCTTTCTTTCTGATAAAGCAGAGACCCATGAAGGTTGTCACAAACAGACACCAACACATTCTATTTTAGTGTAAAATTGAACATGATGGTGGGACTTATGCATCTGTAATGTGTAATCACTCTTAGTTCTCCATTGTCTCGCTACCATTCATTGTCTCTTCTGATGACTTAAAACGCCCCTTTTTAATCATTTGTGTTTAGATCAGTGGTAGACACCAATATCTTCCGTAGTGTTTGTTGGCTGCAACGTTTTTAGGTCACTTTAAAAATACTGCCCTTCTTCTTTAACCTTTTGACTGCCACACAAATATAATATTTTTGTACCTAATGTGCCATGGTAAAAAGCACTTTTACATAATTCTAGAACATCTTTGTTGAAGCATTTTACAAAAGCAAACAACAAATTGTTAATATAATCTGAGAAATCCCTTTGGTGCAGTGAAAGATTCAGAAATCTATGTTTTCAGAAACAGAATTTTCAAATCCTGATCACGTACACATATGTAATTACTGCATTTTATTTTAAGAGATGATTTCGTGGCTCACCTGGTAGAAGCACGTCCGTGCGGTATACAGGGTGAGTCATACAGCGCAGGTTCGCATCCCGGCTCTGAAGTGACCTGTCTTCGATGGGGACTCCTACGGGAGAGTCGCATTGGCTCTAGCGCTCCGGTGGGTTAAGGAGGTAAAACCGGCAGGGACTGTTTCTCCTCATCACGCTGCAGCAAACCCTGCTGGCCAGGCACCCCTTGAGCTCAAAAGCAGACACCTGCAGAGCTGGCCTTTATCCTCTAGAGGCCGGTAGCTCGCTGACATCCGCTCTCGAGAGCCTGGGTGTAAAAGAGGGCACTGGCTCTGTATGCGATTGTAGGACACCCACTGAACCTCGATGTCCCCTGAGCTGTGTGGGGAATTGCTGTGGTGAGGGGAAATTCTAAATTGGGTAGAAAATCTGGGGTAAAAACTAATTGCACACACAATAGATGATTTCTAATATGTGTTTTATGCATGACTAATGGTTATACTTAATATTATAGGTATATTCTTAAGTGGATGGCTGGAAAGTAGTCCTCAGACAAACCATTGTAGATTCTGTATTTTAAACCAGGCTGCTGAAGACATCTCATAATGGGATCCCAGGAGGCCACATGCGGTTTTTAAAGAAACCGCACTTGTTTTTGTAGGTGCACACTGTTACAACTTTTGTGTTTAACAGTATGTATAACCTCTCTGCATTGGGACACCTTAGAATTGTGCTTACTTTTAAAGACAAAAATAAACCAAAGAGACCCACAGGCACTGTTAAAGATTTTTCACAAAGTGCCCTCAGTATCTCTCGCAGGGGAAGAAATCAGTTAGTTATTCAGTGTATTTGGTGCTAGGGATATATGGGGTCTCTTTTTCCATACATTTGTCCATCTATGTTTTGCATGTCTGGAAAAGCACCTATTAAATTGTCTAGAAATATGGTGTTACATTTATCGTAAGGCCTTGGGAGCAAGCGGGGGATATACATGTTTGTTGATGACACAAATTATTCCATCTACTGTAAATCGCTAATTTGAATATACTTTACCATATACTTTACGATTGTCTACTTTGCTTACCTAATAGGCCTTAAATACCATTTATCAAACTATTCTTTGCCATTTGTTATTCTATACTGTACGTTATATTGATGGCCCTAATTTTGAATTTACTGACAGCCTTGTGATTGAAAAGCTTTTTAGATGACTTTTCTAAAAAGCCCTTGCTGTGTTAATAAACCCAAGTCCCCTCGGCAGGCTGCAGATGCTTGAGGCGATCTGCAAGCACTGGGAGGGCCCCATCAGCCTGGCCCTGTACCTGTCGGATGCCGAGGCCCAGCAGTTCCTGCGATACGCTCAGGGCTCGGAGGTGCTGATGGGAAGGGCGAATGTGGGCTACCACATCGTTTACAAGGAGGGACAGTTTTACCCTGTCAACCTGCTGCGCAACGTAGCTATGAAGCACGTCAACACTACGTACATGTTCCTGTCTGACATCGACTTCCTGCCCATGTACGGGCTGTACGAGTACCTCAGGTATGTTTCACTGTAATGTGTTTCTAGCCCTGCAGGGCAATGTTTAGTTTAAATTTGTGAATCATAAGACAAATGCATTACATTGAATGAAATGTTTATTCACAATGTGGGATTAGCAAATTGAACTTTTCCCTCAATTTTTGCACACAATCCTTTAGGAGACCCTGTAAATAGCTCTATGGTATACTTCTAGTGTTATCTGAAATGGTTGTTAATCGTAAAACTAAACATTCAACATTAAGAATATCAAAAAAGTATTTTTCAGTGTAACATGACATTGACAAAGACTTCTCAGCAAACAGTTGTTCCCAGTCAGTTGTATTTTCTAGGGGTGTACCAATTATTCAGATATGCAACTTCTATCTTTTCAAGTTTTTAGAGCCAAGTGGTATTCACTAAAACTTAAAGAAATATATTTGTTGACTAATTATGATGCTGAAATCTTTGTTGAATCCTTTTAAAACTACAATATAATAAAAAAACACTGCAGTTATTTCATAATAACATTGCATTAATAGCAAACAGCAGCTGTTTGTTTTATCAAGGTATGCACCAAAATGTAGTTTGCACCATTTTTGGTGAAACAAACTAGAAATGTTAAGTAAAATGCAACTCAAAGTTATTTTAATGACCTAAATGGGTGTGTAGTTGTTTGGTTCTTGTTTTGTAAGATGAAAGGTTACATTTTTCTTTACTAGAAATCACATCAGAAATCAACCAATCACTGTGATGTAGTTGCCAAAATTCAAATACATCTTGTCCTGTGCACACCTATTTCCACTAAAAACAAAACAAAAACATCACACACATACCTGGTACCTTTGTAAAAAGGATCATTCTATTAACTTCAATCTTTCTTTAAATTTTGAGTAACTTGATACTAGTTTCAATGAAGAAAATATTAACGTAATTCCAACTAGAAAAGCACTTTTGTTTTTAATAAATAGTCTCATCCTTGACTCACCACCTGTAGGATTACACATATTATTTAGGGGCAGTGGTGGTTGATTCTTTGCCCAACCATTTCATGACAGGAGTTTAGTTTTAAAGCTTTTCCCGAGTACAATCTTCATTTATGTGATTTATAATGTTAATATGTTGTGTGCAGGGTGACTATTGTATAATGTATATACTGTATGAGATTACACCACACACACAATGTATTAACTTAAACGAAAAAAAAAATCTAATTGGATTTTGGTTTAATGACTGTGATCAATCTGTTCCCTTCTGCTACAGGAGCAGAAAAGGCCTATAGTGGAATAGCGACACTCCAGATGTCATATTGAATGTATATTCATCTCCTGCTGTGTGACAGTTCTGTCTATGTTTCTGTGCATATTTTATGATTCTGAACTTCTTTTCTACAGGAAGTCAGTTGTACAGCTGGATATGGCCAACACCAAGAAAGCTTTGATAGTGCCAGCATTTGAGACCCTGAGATACCGCCTGTCCTTCCCAAAGTCCAAGGCAGAGCTGCTGACACAGCTGGATATGGGAACCCTCTTCACGTTCAGGTAAAGGCAGCCAGGCTCGAATGACATTTCCACAGAGCGAGGCCGTGCATTGGAGAAGGTGTTGAGAGCTCTGTGATTTACAGTGGGAGCGGAGCGTTGTATGTAGTGCCGCTCCATTGAGAGTGTACCTTGTGTTCTTAACCCCACATGAATAGAATGTTGTTCCTACTGATAGTAGCAGATGTGGTGGAAGGAGCTAATCATTTTTCAAGAAGACAGCTTATGTACAGCAGGGATGTATTGTGTCGTTTACATTGGCTTGGGATTCAGATCCCTGGTGACGGCTATAATTAGGTGTATGCTTGTCTTTATGTATGTAGTTACATATAGAGGTAGATTCATAGTTGCTGCAACATCGTTGGTTTACACGTTTTTAGTTCTAGTTTTGACATTATCGAACAACCCCCTGCTGGCCAAACTGTGCATGGCAGTGTCTCTCTGTAGACATTTTGCGTGTCATCTTCTACGTACCCTCCAGTTTTCACAATGCTCTGAAAATGTTGTATGAATCACCCTGTATATAGATAACTACTTATTCGATTGTGAATAAACTGCTTAAAACTTTCTATAGCACATTGAGAGCAGCGTGATCTAGGGATGTATGAAATGTGTCTGTATGTCACAGTTAAGTCTACTGAACCTCTTGTTAATTTAGAATGACTTGGATTTCTTGAAATGATTTTAGCACAAGTTACAGGGAGTATCAGAATCTAGGCTGTGGGCTTCATGTTATAGTCAAGGCCCTGTATTTATTTATTTATTTAAATAAAATTTCCTGGGAATGTATCAGTGTTTATTAAAAAATGTAAACAAGTGAAAATTAATTTCTCGGTTTCCCAGGTAAATATGTACAATGTAATGTAAATGCTTGAGTGGGACAAATTTTGGGTGAACATCAGTAAAACCAAACTATAGCTTTTGTAAAACCTTGGAATTTTTCTGTAAAAATCTATCAAAACAGAGAACAAAGGGCCTATATATTTACATTTTGGATATACTTTCGGCCGTGGTGATCTTTGCATGTTACTGATTGGACTAATTTATATAATATACAGCTGTGGAGGGGGATCTGTGTCACCTACTTCTGTTACAGACCCTGTATCTTTTGCAGTGTTCAGCTTATTGGCATTCCTGATCATACTAAACTATTGTTTT
This sequence comes from Polyodon spathula, assembly GCF_017654505.1. Taxonomy (NCBI): domain Eukaryota; kingdom Metazoa; phylum Chordata; class Actinopteri; order Acipenseriformes; family Polyodontidae; genus Polyodon; species Polyodon spathula. The sequence goes on along the minus strand of NC_054540.1, from coordinate 29,995,728 downwards.
TGGTCCCTTAACCCCACAGGTACCACGTGTGGACAAAAGGTCACGCACCCACAAACTTTGCCAAGTGGCGCACGGCCACCACGCCCTACAGAGTGCAGTGGGAGGCAGATTTCGAGCCCTATGTGGTGGTGAGGCGGAACTGCCCCGAGTACGACCGCAGGTTTGTGGGCTTTGGCTGGAACAAGGTGGCTCACATCATGGAGCTAGATGCACAGGTACCTTCCACTCACTCAGCCCTCCAAACTGAGATTAATTTGTTGAAGCAGTGATCCTCAAATGTATCCTCAAATGTACATATATGGCCATGACCAAATGTGTGCCTGCAGGACCAGAGTGCTGTGCCTGCAACACTATCCAACATAATCTGGAACACTGATGTATTTGCAAGGGAACTAAAGGCATTACAATCTATTGCACTGTGATGGCAGTCTCTTCTAATGCCATTTGATAAATCAATATTTAGTTTTGATAATTTATTTTGCGTTTCGGTTAAATTATATTTATATTTATATATATCATATTTTTATGAAAAAAACACATTTGCTGGTGAATTTCCTACTTGTATAATGTCTTGGTTTAAGATCTTCTCTCCTAAAATGCTGACAGGTTATTAACCTGACAGATCTCAGCAGTAATGTCTTGTAGCTATTATAATAGAAAGATTGTATTTTAAGTAAAGCTATTTAATTCTACCAAGTCTAAATGCTAATGCCTTCAGTGTTATTGTGTCCTAGGTCCGTTAATAATCTTGGCTTCCAATCTCTTTTCACTATCCCACCAACCTAACTGACAGTACATAAGAATGCAGGATCCCAGCACAGTATCATTGATTTTTTTATTGTTCTCCGCCGCAGGAGTACGAGTTTGTGGTCCTGCCCAATGCTTACATGATCCACATGCCTCACGCTCCCAGCTTTGACATCACCAAGTTCCGCTCTAACAAGCAGTACCGCGTCTGCCTCAAGACCCTGAAGGAGGAGTTCCAGCAGAACATGTCCCGTCGCTATGGCTTTGCCGCCCTCAAGTACATGACAGCTGAAGACAACAGCTAGTGCCCCGCGGGATACCTGGCCTCCCCTCCCTGACTGTTACAGTGGGGCCGGGGGAAGGGGCTCAGACTTCTTTCAGAGCTGCATGAAGGTACAAGAGACAGCTGAGTGTGAAGGGAAGATGTGGGGACATGCTGACCCCAAGAAGTAAGCAGAGGGTGGGATGGAGACTAGTTCAGTCTCCCACAAACAGCCTACACACACCCGACAACAAACTTCAGTGCTCCCCAACGAAGAGGAACTGGAATCAAAGACCATAGGGGGTGTTGAGGCAGAGGTATTCCTCTATAAAGTTTAAGAACTTGCTCTGTTTGATCAAAGCCATCTGTGGCAAAAACAGCCTGAATATTTGGTGGCCAGTGTTTGGATCAGTCAAATTTTGCACTGGCTCAAGCTCACTGTTGTATCTGCATTAGATTTCTTCTCATGAAGTCTGACTCGAATATTAGCCTTAAGAGAAATGGAAAGTAAATAATTCCCAAACATCCCAGTCAGTAGTCAGTAACTTATCAACTCTAAATCCTGTTGAAATCCCTAGCCTAACTGGTAGTTTTGTCCTGCTTCATTGATTGCAGTTTGTATAGGGAAGCTGCTTTTCCCAGTTTTTAGAGTTGAGAAACGTGAGGTAGACTTGCTGCCTACTAGATAGAGCTATCCTTTATAAAAGTTTACTGCTTTATTCCAAGTTTTCAGAAAGCATGGTAAAGAAAAGAGAAGTATGGTACGGCACAATAAAAATGCATACTAATCAGCAAATTCCTATGAATGTAATGTGGTAAACATTTGGAAGGGTAAGGCACCACTGTATTCTAATGGATTTGAAGCCCCAGCTCAGCCAATGATACTGCTGTTTGACAGAGATGATCATACTCAGTCCCCCGCCATCCACCCTTGTGTTGTGCTGGCCATTAGGTGACTATGTTCAAACTGTAATTCAGCTCTGCAGTAGACAACTGGACCTTCTAGTTTCTGAATGGACAGCGTGTCTCTAAACAGGGGAAAGATGCAGATTACAAATTTATCCAATCCACTTCTGAAAAAGGAACATCGTCCCACCATTAGGTGGAGCAAGTCGCAGTTCAATGATGTCCCCTAAAATACAGACAGTGTTACCTAATCCAAGACAATGGACAATGCCTAGCAGTGTTGATGCTGATTTCATAAGCTATTCAAGACTGGAACGTAATATTTTGTTGCTTTTTTTTTTTTTTTTTTTTTTTTTTTTTTTTTGCTGTCACAGGAGGCTTAATCTGCTCCTATCTCATTACTTGTGAGTATTCTTTTAAGTGTTTACAGTTGTTTAAAAATATTTAAAATAAAATTAAAGAAATGGCCTCACAAGCTTCAACTCATGAGTTATTTAAAGGGCTGGTTTCACAAACTTTGATTAGCAGTAATTGTGGACTAGCTTATCTAAGTTAACATTAGGTAGTTCAAGATTACTGCTAATCAGGGTCTGCAAACATTCTGCAAATAATTCATGATTTGAAAAGCATGGGTTAAGGGCCCTATAAGTAAAAAGTAAAAACTGCACCACCCATGTTTGGAAAGTGGGAATTTGGCTGCCAGTGTCATCAAGGACCACCAAACTTCACAGAAGTTTACTCCTGAGTCTGGTCTGTCCTTTTTAAAATATGATTGGCCCTTATATGGTCAATCAACCACCAGAGGTGTGGCCTGCTGGCTGACAAGGATCGGTTCCGATAGACACAGCCAAACTTGCACATTTTAGTTCTGAATTAGGCTTCATTTTTTAAAATTTTGACAAGAGACCTGTGTGTGTGTGTGTGTGAGAATGTGAGTAAACAAGGGTCAGAATGTGTCAATGTTTAGGACAGTGTTACTAGACATGCTGCTACCTAAATAAAAATAAAATGAAAGAAAAGTTTCCTTTTTATTGTCTTCACTTACATACATATAAACCGCTACACATAACTAAAAGTAATATGCATATCCACAAGAAACACACTTGTACTGCATACATTTTGCAAGAGCAAACATGCCTACTGAGACAATTTGAAAAGTCATGTTTTTAATTTAGGAAAAATGTGAAGCCACTTCCATGGCACTAAAGCAATCAGCAGCAGGTAAGTACAATAAATGTTGTAATTTTCAAAATACAGCACAACCAGATGCTAGTATTAAAACAAAAATAAAGGATGATAAATCCTTTGACAACAGACCCACCAAATACTCATTCAATAGGTGTGCTAGATTCAAAATAATATTCATCACTACATATGTCAGGTGTTAACACTGGAAATTTCCAGTCATTGAATAAAACAAGTCATTTTAATAACCTGTGAAAGCTTAGGGTCCCGTTTCAAATGAGGAAGTCGCTTCTAAACCTAAACAAACTGAGATCAAGTGACTAGTCCAAGGGCACAAGCTGAATCAAGTGACGGGTCTCCTGGCTCTAACTAGAACAAAGTAAACTCCCAAATGGAAGACAACATTTAACTATTCACAAAGTTTGTTTCAGAGTGATTCAAAGGTCCTTTTCATAAAAAATGTTGTAACATTTTAATGTTAATTCTAACTACCGTTTTCAGCTAAATGTTTGCTTCGGACCGTATACTACATGTGGCATAGATATAAAATGCTAGATATGGGACACACCATGTTGCAGAATGTAAAGCACGTGGCCATCTTAGTGGTGGGGTGGGGTGGGGTGGGGGGGGGGGGGGCAGGGGTCAATCAGTGAAAGATAGGACTGGAGAGAGTGGACCTCGTTCATGATAAAAATAGCAAAAACAATGTAGCACATATAAATTTAATGTAGAAATATTAACTTATGAGTAGCTAGTTTTTATTGTCTAGGTGAAACCCACAAATTTGATTTGGTAGTAGTGAAACTTAGGGGACACGGTTCTATGCATTACATATCATCATCTGATTATCCATCGTCAGACCTGGCATCCAGACTATTAATACTGTAATAAATTACTCAAATTGACAGAAATATTTCAGTCCTGATAAAATCAATTTTGCATATAATTTAAAAATAAATCTGAAATTACAGAAAATTTAAATAAGAAAGGAGCACTGTATAAATAAAAACAAAAAGAACCTACATATCAAAATATTTTAATTAACAAGACCTGAATGTAGGTTTATTTGAAAATTACTAAATTGTATTAATGTGTTATTTACTTGTTAAGAATATATATATTCAGCCAGTGAACTTAGTCACAGAATGCCATAACATTTTAGAACGAAGAAACAAAGGTAGTCAACCGCTTCCAGTGGGTTTATCTCATTTTGGAGATAACCATACAACATGGAGTAACATGCCACATTTTCATCTACACCTTGAAACCAGCATTTGTAACATTTTTGTTTTAATTACTATTTAAATGAATTCACTAACCTCCAATAATTCCATGAGTGTGTCATTTATCCACAGCTATCATATTCGACCAATATATCTTTCTACTGCAGGCTGAGGTTTAAAACCTGCCTCGTCCTTCGCATTGGACGTTAATCATCATAAAAGGTAAACTATTAGATAAAACAAACCAAACATTACAATTACATCTACAGTTTTTACTCAAACTATTAATAAAGCTTGTTTCACAGGGGTTCAAAGGTCTTCATCATCAAATGTTTCCGTGCATCTGAGAAAAACGGTCTCATAGTCCACATACAAGGACAACTCCTGCAATAATGACATAAAATGAAGAGGTTTTGAGAGGGAAACAGTTAGTCACTGCCAAGAAACTACTCGGAACAATAATGTAATTAGTTTTTTTGTTATATTGTTGTATTCCTATCAGTATATTTGACTTGACATCGTACTTTAGAGCTGTGAATGTTTTACATGCTCTGCATTGAACAGCTATGCATTTTAATATACTTTCTAATTCACTAAATACCTGCAAGTTCGTCTTCACCGTGATACAAGGACTCTACAGTCCACATGAAAACCTTTAGGATTCACACAGTACAGTTGGTACAGAGATGGTTTTCAGCTTCATGCAGGATTAGAGTCCACACTGACCATGACTGCTTATCACAATATATTTTGTCTCATAGATCATGTAATAGCAAACAGTCCACCCTCACCCCCCTACCTGGGAGACATCAGGCTCCATATGCAACCTGGACTTTACAAAACCTAGAATCTGTCTGTAAAGCTCAGTCAGCTCCTCAATAGTTTTACGATTTCTGGAACCAAACACTGGGCTGAAAGCAAAGGAAATAAAAATATCAGTATTTTTAAGAAATGAGGGCGGTGGGTGCTTCTGTTAGCAGTATGGAACTGAGACATTCCAAATGGTGGATTTTGTTGTTCTGTGACTTATCAAAACAACGATTAGGTTGTAAATCAAAATGGGGGCTAATGGGGACAGGAGTTTGTAATTTAATCAATAGCGTGTTGTTTTTGTTTGGGTGACAATTAGTTGTTTTATACAAGTGTGTAGACTTTAAATTAGTCTCTTGATTGACTTCCCACATAAGATTTGTGTTAATTTTATTAAGAGGTCTTTATTTTTACTGAAAAGGCCAATTAAAAGAAAATCGATTATAAAATGTGACACAAGCTGTTTTTGATGAAAATGAGAGACTGTTCAAGTGAAAGTCTGCTAGTGAAAATTATTGTGAATTAACCTGTCTCCAGAGACGGAAGCCATTTCCTTCTGAACCACATCATAAGCATCCTGTAACAGCTCCTACAAAACCAGTAACAACACAGAATGAAGCAGACAGATAACACAATGGGATCACTTTTTGGTTGTTTGTTCCAGTGAAACACTGTTTTCACTATTTGTACAAGGGGTAATAAAATGTAAATGTTATAAAACTAGCTAATAACATATGTCCCCAGTTTAGGATGAGAGCAATATACAGGTTCCCAACATCTCTAAACAGATATGAGAGCAAAATGCACATACTACTTGCTTTACAGCTGGAGCCTTCATAGACAAAATAAAACTTGGTTTCAGTGAAAACAATATTTAGTTCTTCAAATGTACACATAATCTAAACAAATTCAGAAATAAGCTTTCATCCCAACTGCAGCCCCGTAGAACCATTAACAGAAACACGTATCTCTTCAAACCTCGTCCTGATGAAATAATTACATTTTGTATTGTAATGAGACAATTCATATGAAATCATGCCAGATTCATGTAGACTGCAAGCTCTAAAAATTATATAAGATAATTCAAGAAAACGTGTTTAATACAAGCATTTAGTGAGCATTAGCCACTAATTAATAAACCAAAGTACACAATTTCTAGTAGTTTAATAAACAATCATTATAAAAAACAAAAGCACTTAAGCAATTTCAAATACTTGTTCATGACAAAGGTAACTGGCACCTTTACAATAAGTCTGTAAACATGTATATTCATTGACTGAAAACCATAACAGTAATTAAGTTGCATTATAGCCAAAAGATAATTATTTCCAACATCTGTTGAAGAACAGCATTTTTGCAACACAGCACATGATGTTCAAGACAAAGGAGTTGGATCCGCGTTTAAGCAAAGCACTTCCAGCAAACTACAGAACAGTAGCAAAGAAATATAGAATTCCAAAATTCACAATCAGCAAATTCAACTGAAAGGCTTGAAAGAAGTGGACGCCCAGAGAAAATTACGGGTACAGTCTAATACAGTACATTATACTGTACAGTATAAACTGAGCAGCTAAAAAAATATCCAAGCTTAACAGCCAAGGACTTAAAGATTTAGAAGCATCAGGCATAATTGTGCACGGAAAAACTGTATAAAAGCATCTGAACATAGAAGAGATGCACATAGACCATGCTGCAATTTAAAGAAAATTCATTAAAAAAAAAAAAAAACTGTCCAAGGTTTGCTGAGAAATATAAACAGGAATCTGAAGCATTCGTCAACAAAATTATCTGGTCCGATAAAACTAAAATAGAATTACAAAGCCCAATTATACCATCTGCTCATGGGCTGACTGGCAGATGGTTTATCTTCCAACACAACAATGACCCAAAGCATACAGCTAAGTCAACGCTGACATTTTGGAAGAAAACAAAGATAAGTTCTGGAATGGCCTTCACAATCACCAGATCTTAACAGAAATGCTTTGGACTGATTTGAAAAAAGCTGTAGCCAAGAATTGTGTATCCAATCTGTCTGAGCTGAAGGAAATATGCAAGACAGAATGGGCCAAGATATCACCACCAAAATGTAAAATACTGGTTAAGAATTACAGTATCATGGGGGTGCTCCCGAGTGGTGAATCTGGTAAAGGCACACTGTGCAGAATGCGTCCTACATCCTGGAGGTCGCCGTTTCTATTTCAGGCTATTCCACTGCTGACCATGAACAGGAGTTCTCAAGGGACCGCGCACAATTGGGCAAGCGCTGCCCGGGGCAGGGGGGGGGGACGACTTAGGTCGGCCAGGGTGTCCTCGGCTCACCGCGTACCAGCAACCCCTGTAGAATGGCCAGGTGCCTGCAGGCCTGCCTGTAAGTTGCCCAGGGCTGCGTGGTCCTCCAACGCTGTAGTTCTGAGCTGACTGCACGGAGGGTCTGCAGAGTGAAAAGAAGCGGATGGCTGACGGTACAAGTTTCGGAGGTCACGTGTGTCCGTCTTCGTCCCTCCCGAGTCAGAGTAGGGGGTCTCAGCAGTGAGCCTGGTTGTAATAAACAGTAATTGTTCTTACAAAATAAGATAAGAAAATAAGAAAAATAATTGCCAATTCCAAAGAAAAAAAAAGAAAAAAAAGAATTACAGTATCATAAAATAACTACGCTTGTTTTTTGATAAACATTATTTATGGTATAATGAGTATAGGGGGCCAATATTTTGGTCTGCGACTCAGATGTTTAACCTTTCTACTGTAAATATCGTCTTGCCGTGCACTTTTCTGTATACTGTTTATGGCGTATTAATTTAGACATAAGTACTGATAAAAACAAAAAGAGACAGCACACAATGTAAAAGGTAGGCAACCACTATACTGGTAGGCTCTTATAATGCTCCTCTCTGCATTTATAATACTGACAAGCTCCCTAGGGTCTTTCATAATCTTCACCTGCAGTTGAACACTCAATAATGATGTGTTTAAGAAGCCTGGATTGCTAAAGCAAAGCTTCATTATCTCCTGCTGGCTTGTACAAAGTAGACTAAAGTCAAGTATCTAGGAGCTGTGCTCTCAGTCACTTTCTTACAGAAAACAGTTACTGAAAGTCAAATTCTACCTACTATTGCTCATTAGTCCATTTTTGCTTCTACAGGTGCCATTTTCTAAAGAGAACAATGTCCCAGAGCACCAGAAATTAGTCATGCCTAACACACAATGTATTATTTCAAGTCACTGAGTGTTCACTATATTAACTCCTGAACAGCCAGCTAGACTGCCCCTTCATGTACATAATTTAGACTTAACAGTCCAGTCTACTTTATTTAACCTGATTTCAGGGAGGCTAAATTCACAAGAGTTGATATGTTTTTGTTATCTTGCCGTTTGATTTGAAATACTTATGGCACTAAATTAACATAGTCCCGGTAAAATATAACAGCTGCTGCAATTGTCTGCCACAGAACCACAGACTGTAAACTAACCAGAAGCATGGATTTGCATCATATAGTATCTCAAATCAGGAAAAAGTACACAACAGATCTGATTGTGTAGTTAATATTATAAGTAAGGTATAAACCATGATGGGCTACGCGGTTCCCATAAATATACAAATTCCTGGGTGGTGATTAGATCCGCGGCGAAGCCAAGTATCTTTAACCACTGAGGTGTGCGTTTATTTCAAGGGAACCACAAGGCTCAAAGTGGTTTATATTGTTTACCAAAAGACTATTTCAAAGTTAATTGTCATTTGAGGGAAGAAAAGAAAAAAAGAAAATTCTATTGAACAATTTAAAAAGCCATAATAAAAAGGTATATTTTTATAAGAGATTTAAAAACATCAACAGAAGGAGCCTCTCAGTGCAATAGAAGAGTATTCCACAGACGTAGCGCATAGAAGGAAAACGCCTGATCACCCACTGATTGCACCCTAGTTTTTTGGAACACATAATAGTTTTTGCATCGCAGATCTCAAGGCATGTACGGGGGCATGAAAGGTTAATAAACTGGGGCCAAATTATTTAAAGCTTTATAGGTAAGCAAGACAATTTTAAAATCAATTCTATACCTCGCCAGTAACCAGTCGAGAAAGACAGGACTTCACTCCCGCTAACAGCCCATTGCAATAGTCAATGCGAGACGTAATAAAAGCATGAACCAATTTCTCAGTGTCCACAGCATTAAGGGAAGATCTTAAGTCGTGCAATGTTACTAAGATGGTAAAAAGAAATCGTTTTTAACATGAGCCTCACAAGATAATACCAAGTCAAAAATCACACCAAGATCTGGGGCTTCTGAGGTGCAGCTTACTTCAACCCTGCCAATTTTTAAGCTGACACTATCAACTTTGCGAAACTGTAAAGAACCACCAATTAACATCACTTCAGGTTGTAGGAAATTATATTGCATCCAAGATTTAATGCTAGACAAGCAATCGTGAAGAATAGAAATATCGATGCTTGTTTCTGGTTTGGCCTGCAAGTATATGTGTTTTTCAGCATAACAATGAAAATTAATTCCATGGCTGCAAATTATTTGGCCAAGAGGTAAAAGATAAATGCTAAAAAGGAGAGGTCCCAGCACAGATCCCTGTGGAACACCAGTTGACACCAGCATTGTGTTAGATCTGGCACCATCCATTGCCACAAACTGCCTTCTACCAGATAGATAGGATCGAACCACTGGAGTGCAATACCAGAGATCCTAACATAATTCTCAAGACAGCCCAGCAAAACCTCATGATCAACAGTATCAAATGCTGCACTCAGATCAAGAATGACAAGAATATTAATAAGGCCAGAGTCAGCAGCTTTCAAAAGGTCATTTTCCACATTCTCCAGAGCCGTCTCTGTACTATGTTTGGCTCTAAAACCTGACAAATAATTTATAAAGGTCGTTCGACATCAGGCGATTTGGAAGTTGACCAGCCACAACTAGCTCTAAGATTTTTGACAGAAATGGTAAATTAGAGATTGGCCTATAGTTATTGGGCAAATCTTTATCCAGGTTTGTGTTTTTTTTTAACAAGGGGGTGACCGCAGCAGTTTTAAAAGGAGACGGAACGACTCCTGATCTGAGTGAGTTATAAGGGCAGAAAGCAAACTTAAGCAAAACATTTGGAAAAGGGTCAAGAGGCATGTTGTGGATTTGGATTTCATTACTAGCTGGTTTATATTGGAAAAGGAAACTGCAGCTAAATCAGTAAGGGTATGGCCTAAACAAGAAGGAGAAGTGATTGGGCCAGCAATATCAATGGAGAGTAGTAATTGGCATCTGATGTTTGCAATTCTATCCTGAAAGAATTCACCAAAGGCATTGCACTGTTGTGTAGAAACAGATGGATTTGATTGCTGGCTGTAACATCTTGTATTCAGTATTTTTTTTTAAGTTTCACTTGTTAAAAATAACCTGCACATTTCCATTTATTGTGAAGTTTTGCATTGAAAGCGGCATATGAAAAGTTGAGGATGGAGCACAAGCTGCCAAAGTGGATTGTCTCGGCGGAGCTTCAAATGCTGCGATGGAGTCTGACCGGATTTTGGGGCGAGTTTGAAGATAAAATTGAACTCCACTCTTTTCTGTACTGCAGCATTAGAATAACTTAGCAAACGCTTTCAGATTGATGGCCAGTTAGACACAATATTTCCCTTGGGCCAGGTTAAGATGAAGATCAAACCAGATCTTGTGTATCAATTCGACCGTGGTGTCCGGTGAAAATGCTTCAGATTCCTGTAGGCACTTCAAATCGAGGTTGGTAATGCGGAGGTGGGTGTTTGGCCTTTTGGCTTGTATGACAGGAAGACGTTATTGTTGGTCTTAAACTCGCTGTCAACATAGATGTTAAATTATTCTACTGTTAAAAAATAAATGTATTCAAGCTCTCAGTGTTAAGAAATAGGAGACTGAAAATTGGTCACCAGTTTTTTTTTTTTTTTTTTTTCAGGTGGACTAACAGTATTCACTGTGAAAGTTGGTATTGTACCAGTTCTCTGAGTCTCATCTCCAAATATATTTATGAAAGTGGGTGGAATGCCCCTCATTTTGTGGGAGTGGTACAGGAAAGTGAGTTCCTGTATCACACACATGTACATCTAGTCTGCTGTGTGCAGACCATGCCTTCACTTCTCAAAATACACTAGCAGCTCTTCTGCTACAGACAATAACAATACTACAACAAATTAAACCCACCAGTTTCGATGGAAATATATTTATGCACGGTCATGAGATGCTGTTTAACCAATCAGAGGTTGTTATTTTTCCAAGCCGTTTCATACATTTTACAATATTCTACACAATATTTTTCCAAGCTGTTTCATACAATTTACAATATTCTGAAGCCAGTGCATGCCAAGTATTAATGAAAATTTAGGATTTTTGAAATTGGTTACTGGTCAGGGTTAATTAATGCAGCACTGCAGCCCTTATCTTAATTAATGCACCCCTGCTACTGTCTACTGCACCAGCAAGTCAAAACTGAAACTTCATTCCTGTGTTTGTTACCTCCTCGAAGGTTGATCCTGAGGATCCTGAGGCCCCCTGGCTCTTGATCTCTGAGGAGTCAAGCTGCCCCTCCCAGTAAGGGAGCTCCATATCAGAACTTTGCCAAGTTGAGGCGGCCTGCTCCTGACTGCAGCTCTGGAACACTGCCTTCCTGTCCCCCGGCAGGGTGCCCCACAGTCCTGAGATGGCCTCTGACACAACCGGGAGGTCGGTCTGCTCTGGAGTCAGCACTCCTTTCCTCACCAGCAGGTCCAGTGTCTGCTTATAGAAGTACAGGTAACTGCAGAGACAGTGAGACAAAGAAACTCAACACCACAGGGACTGAAGGTACACTGATTCTCAGGCAAGCCCTCACTTTTAGGCAACATTTCAATGTTTATTTATCATCTATTAGATAATAAACTACTTGGCACAGTAATTCATTTTTCAGTAATACATTAAAAGAGCTGTTTCTAGTAGTGTTAGAATGAAACCTCACTTTCTGTGATATTTTATGTGGCTCTGGAGCACTATAGCTGCCTTTGCGCTCCCACTGGTTAGGGAGTAAAATGATTGTAAAGGGGGCTTCAGCAGTGAGGGGGCATGATTTGTACTAAAGTACAACTCAAGAACAGAACTACATTATTTGCTATCAACTTTTGTACTTACCCCTCAAATTCTATGATGGATGGAGAGGAGGTAATTGGGGACTGAAAGGGGGTCAAATCCCCATTGCTGTCCAAGATTTCCCTGTCATCGTTCCTCAGTGGATCTGCTGTGGCAGAACCCTTTTCAATAACCAGCTTTACTGTGGATTTAGGGCTGAGGATAACATTAACCATATTATAATCATTCTAATAATAAACATAATAGACTGCACTATAACTATGATTATCACTGTCACTCCTACGTGCGTTCTCTGGAGTATTTGAATCTAGATTATGTTGACCTACTTATTCAAAAGACTGCGATTGATTTGTCTATGCAGGAATCCTTGCATGTACCCTCATCCCAAAAACAGGTTAAACAGGTTTGAGAACCCCACATGATAAGAACGTTCTACTGTGCAAATTCTTTAGGTTCTCAGAATTTAGCTTATGGTGACCTACTGTACTTAAGCCAATTTTGTTTTGGTTGTACCCAAACATTATATTTTACTGCTACCTTTAGAAAACAGTTGTACAGCACTGGTAAATACACTCCCAATAATAATAACAAAGTTTAGCCAAATAACATATTTCATGGCTTCAAAACAGGCCACGCCAGTTGTTACTTACAGGGATTAGAGAGTTGTTCTGTAACATTTTGAAATGAAAACAAAAAGAATATTATAGCTGTGGCTCCTGTGGTGGTGCTGGGATAGCAGCATGGCTTGAATTCCCAATCAGTAAGCAGGATTTGTTGTATCCCTTTTATGTGTTTTAAAACAATAAATGCTTTTATCAATAGTTTTAGTTCTTGGATGTGTCTGCAAATTTTTCAACAAGTGCTGTGTTCATAATTTGTATTCTTATGGCATAACTGCTTTTACTTGTACATTTAATCAGGCTTGGCTGACAATAGAGCTGTAATGTATGGGAAGCAGTGTTCTGATGGACGATGAAGTGTTATGGGAATCTATTCAATTGTGATTACAACTATTTCAAAATGGATAAAAACAGACTCAACACATTGAGTTGTTACTTAAAACATTTCTGATTCATCTGATATCCGTTCAGAATGCCATTGCAAATCACCTCAATGCCACTGATTGGCAACCACATCTTTGTAATTACAGAATACTAAACGGAGCAATATACTGGCTTATTTGTTGAATCCAATTTTCTGACATATTCAGTTTCAGCTGAAATTACACATGATTCAGTTTAAATATCAAAGGATGACATCAGAGATGTTGCAATATCCTTTTTTAAAGTCTACAATTTTGATCATGTCAAAATACAGCTTGGGGTCAGACTAATATTGCACTGCCCTCTAGTGGGTGGTGAAAATAACTGACAACACTACCTGCAGTCAGAATAAAGACTCATGTACTCCCGCCTCACTTCCTCCAAACTGCACGGGCCCCCATCATCCAGCTGGAACACCTCTGGGAGCAGAAAAATACATTAAACATTTAGTTAAAATGCAAGAAAGAGATGAGGATTTACAAAATCTGAAAGTGCTGACAATGTCAGACAGCTATCCCTGTGTCAGGTGTGAATGCAAAATGTACCCTTCTTCAGACTTTCCAAGTATTTAAAGGAAGCCCTTATAAATGCAATGTGTCAGTGCTGGTACTGTTTTTTAGGGGTAAACATCTTCACAACTGTTATACTCCAGGTGCTATAGTAAGATGAATAAGTAGAAATCTTTAGAAGAACACAAAACTATTTAATCAAGACAGAATTTAGACAGAAAGGCCATCAATTAAAAACATATCTTGGTGCCACTTTACCTTCTTCCATAAGGCAGTCCCCACTCCCCACAGGCAATGTGCATTTATTATCTCTGGCTGGGGATGTATATCCCTGACATGAGGGATGAAATGGGTCTTGTATGTTTTACATATATTTAGAGAACTGCTTATCTAATGATAATACTTAGATGGAATGAGTGTGACTAACGTTTATTGTCTGCCCCATAACCCACCAGATAATGAAATTAGTGATCCAAATATACTGTGTATAAAGTGTTTAATAAAATAAAGCTGTGCCGAGCTAAAACAGCAATATATACTCAACCCACTGTACTATGTTTGCTGATGCTTTTGTCTCCCATCTCACTTCTTTACATAACTTTACTGACCTTTCAGCCTCAATAACCTGCTGAGCCTTCTCTCCTGCTGCTGCATGTAGCTCGCTGCTCTGCGCAGAACCTGCCACTGAGACATCCAATGGGAAGAGACTACTGACTGCGCTCTTCAACCTATCTATTTTAGATACCAATTTAAAATTGTTTATTTTTTTTATTTTTATAACGTTGGGTAAAAAAAAAATAAAGGTGTAATAGCCAATACTCTAAAAACACATCTCTCATTAGTTCATCCACTGGGTTAGAAACTCAAACTAATCCTGGGTTTCAGAACTACCTATAATTAAGTACTTTCTTGAAATAATCAGGAAAGCTGGAGTCTGTATGATGACCTGCATGAATAACTAGTATAGTAAACCTATAGACTCACCTGATCATTTCAATATCATACCTAAACAAGGTAAGTTCTGAACTCCAGGACTGGGTGCGGGACTAGTTTGAGTTTCTAACCCTGATAACAACATTTGCTCAAATCCATTATTGTTTTGCTATAGTTTCACTTTGACTCAGATGGAGCCCATTTTCTCTGTCCCAGTGCTTTAAGTGTACTGCCTGTCCTTTATTACAGTTAACATGAGCATTCCATGTGGCACATAGGAAACCCTGTGGCATTTTATAACCTGTAATGTAAATGGGAAGATTAATTCAGATTTCTACCCTTCCGTAAGGAAGTAAATGAAACAAATCTGGAAAACAAGCTAATCAGCAAAACAACATAACTTGTGGGTATGGCAAATCATATTAAAAAAAACCACTGCAAACATGGTAAATGCATATTATAACAATGCGTAAACTGCTAAATTACCGTGGTAAACGTATGTAAGGCAAGAGGGAGTCGAATGTACCTTTGTGGGTGCCTTGTTCGCGACGGGGCAGACCACTTCCCTCAAGTTGTCAAACAGCCCTGCAAGGGTTGCCCGGTGACGCGCCTGCAGGAGGCGGCGCCGCTCACGCTGGGCATCCTCTAGCTGCAAATGTGCCCCACAGGCGCCTCCATCACACCCACACCTGAGCTGACTGGAATCACTGGCTGAGCACTCCATCACTGCTCTACACTGCAGCCACACAGGGAAGACACTTATTTGGAAATGTTTTAAGTACTGTATATGGCTTCTAACAGCTTAGTAGGGGATGATTTACTGTTGGTCATCTGGTCTTGGTATAAAGATTATTATATTTAAATTGATTAGCTTATTACAGTAATTTTTAGTGAGTCATTACTGCTTAAATTGACCAAATTCTGCAGAAATCTGTCCTCAGTTTTTAGTTTATGATACATTACATACACATCATGGAGAAAAGGATTCTAGGGTAAGTGTTGTGTTCAACCAAGAACTGTGCAATTCATGCTCTACATGGTGGAGCAGCAAAACTATACTACAGGTACCAGGACTCAGCCTGCACTTTACACTCAGATTATATGCAGTACATTGGAAAGCATGTAGCATTTTATAATCTGTAATGTAAAAAGGAGGATTACTTCTGTCAGATAATGCCTCCCCTAGTGACAATATTACAATATGACCAATGATCAACATGGTGTGGCATCCTTAAGGTTGACAAACATAATTTATTAATTATGCCCCACTATAACTTATACACACAATCTGGACATAAAGACAGGTACACATGACTGTCCAATTTTATAATATCACAGTTCAAAACTGTAACACATTGAAATACAGTATATTGATGTACATCTTGGTCGAAAAAAGACATTGCCTGAAGCTGTGTCAAGTTAATAATCACAATACTGTAAAAACAAAGAAAAGAATAAGGACACACTTATAATGTAGCTCAACACACTTAGTTAATATGACCGTCACCTTTATAACTTTACTGCTCCCCAATTGAAAATATAATATTTTATGTACATGTAACTTCAGTTCAATCTTAAATATACAAATTGTACGTTTTATTATTACATCCTTTGCACTAAATAAATCTGCAGTGATAATAATTCGGTTGTCTAAACTGTGCAGTTACCGCGGCGGTACTGAACGTAACTGCGCTTGTTAACGTTTGGATGCGTATCTCGCTTCATCAATATGGTTTGTTTAACAGAATACATACATTACTACTTACAACAATACGGTAATATAAAACGTGGCACCTTGTTGTATTAAATGTATTAATGATAAAAGTTTTTATTCAGCCCGAAGCTTGTCGTTCGTCGGTCATACAATTCACCCAACCCCACCCGAGACCGCGGATTCTAGGAGTGTATACGCAGGGAAGGAGGGGCTACTGCTGTCTCTACGTGAGACGAAACTTCTAGTCCATAATTTTAGCCAATCAGTTAGAGAGTTTTGAAAACATTGGCCAATCAGCTCAGATGTGGCAATTGAGACGGAATAGAAGCAAAATAAATATACTGTAATGCATTCCGAATATTGCAGGCGGGTAAATGCATGACAAATGACTGTGAATATAATTTGGTTTTCTGGTTTTTGCTGTTTACCTAGACTTTTCTACTCTGCTTAAAATGTACCTGTTAAGCCATTCGCGTATCTGCATTTTCCACCCACATTTTGAACACGACCAAATTCGACCAAAAAAAAAAAAAAAACCCGGTATGGAAAGAAACAGTTATTTCTAAAGTGATTACATGAGTATGATGTTGTCTATGAACTTCATGGAAAACGACAGCGTAATGCTGCAATATTCTATTTATTATTATTTTTTTTTTTACATTTGCATTACCTATAGCAGATATATGTATCCAGTACCTGCTTATTTATTTATATATTTATGTAAAAAAAAAAAAAGTACTATAGTTTTATTTAAGAAAATGTAAAAAAAAAAACTAAACAAAAAAAAACAAACATGTTGTTTTTAATAGTTACTCTATTTATGAAGATGCAAAATAATTTACATGTTTTCATTTATTTCTTGTAACAAGCTTAGACCATTAGTGAATAAAGTGGTGTAAACTTAATTTTCTTATGAGTGGGTTATTAGAGTGTGTATTGAATTGCTAAGTCAAGATGCTCCATTATTACAGGATTTCTTTATTTTTTCATTTGAGCAATTTTTTTAAAAATCTGGTTCAAAATTAAACCAATTTAATGGACCCTGTGGGTCAGTAGTTGCAGCTTGTTTATATCAGACATGGGATCAATTATATTGCAGAAGGGCTAGTCTTTGCTGCCACCTCTTTTTGATACATGGATGGAAAGAGGGCTAATCACAACTTTGAAACACGTTAATAGTAATGTTGGTTTAATTTATGCTTTTTTTTTTTTTAATGTGAAACAACTAAATGGGCTTTTAAATGGTCCAAGTCTTCATTTTTCATTTACAAGTAGAACGTACAAATGAGACTGCAACTTGTTAATATGGGACTAATCTTTATTAAAGCTATACTCACCTTTATTAATGTAAATAAAGTTACACATAGCAATTGTAATAAAGTGTGTCCAGCATAAAACACTGTATTTTTCATTATATCTTTAATAAAAGCTATAATAAAGCTTTAATAAAGCTACACGAGGGAGCACCTGACCAACAACACCAACGTCCTACAACACCAGCGACAAAAGGTTTTTGTCAGGGTGCAGACATCTCCTTCAATCTGTCTTCACAGCCGCTCCTCGACAGACATCCACTGGATATTCTGATACCTTGCCTTCAGTGCCGCCCACACGCTCAGGGTAACAGCGACGAATAAGTTGGACTGATTTACTTTCTTAGTTAATAGATAAGGAAAGTTTGGACTTTAACTGTTTGTACTTCTCATTTCTTAAAGGATAGTGTAAGCTCGGCAATAGTTCGTAGTTAACCTTGCTTGGCTGTTGAGTGAGAGTGAGCTAGACATCATGTGTGTATGAAAGAGAAGCAGAAAGAGAAGGAAAATTAAGCAGGTCTGTTGCTGTATGCGCTACTTCAATATTGTTAATAGAGTGATTCAGCGTAATACCCACAGTCTCTGTCTCTCATTTCCTGATTATGCTTTGGATAAGCTGTAATGAGGATAAAGAAGGGTAGGTGTTCCACAACATATCATACACAACAAAAGTACAAACGCTACATTAGGGGGGAATTAAAGAGTGGTTGGGTATTTTGAAAACGTCTTGCTTTTTTCCAGACCTTATGGAGCAAATCATGGGCTACCTAATGGTAACATAGCTACAGTAGTCTGATTTGAGTAGATTATTGACAACTGGGATCAGTTAAACTAGCTGCTAAATATCTTGCACTGTACCTTTATGGATAAATAAATACATTGATGCTCTAATTTTAAATGTGTTGAATATATTGGAATGTATTTGGGAGCCACCACTGCCCCTTTGTTTTTCTTTGTTTACACTAAATTATTGAAGAGGGTATTAAGTTTCGGAATACTACAACTACCGAATGACTACAGATAGTTTGTTCACACATTAAATTACTGAAAGAGAATATTAGGTTTGTACATATCAAACCTGGTAAATGGTAAAAGCAATCTGTACTTTCAGGTTTTCAGGAATTAGAAGCTGTGCTTCATTTGAGCACCCTGCAATTACAAGTGTATGACAGAAGGGGGCAATAGAGACCCAGTCATTACAAAAAATATAGTGCACTAGTAGAAAATAATAGAAAATAATGGCTCCAGGTAACGGTGATCATCCTTTTAAAAGCCTGTTAATGTTTCCAAGCTTAAAATATTCAAGTTTAAATGTGGTGTTCTACAAAAAATGGATGCTGGGATACAGATACAGTGGAGCAAATATAGTGGCACACCCACTATGTTTGTTGCCTCGCTGCATATATGGATTAAAGGGTACATAAGGACATTTTTATTTTACTGTGTTACATGTTCCCATGTGCTGCTAGAACTGTTTACGTAAGGTGTGTGTATTGTTTTAAATTGTTATATGTCTACATTTCCCATCATCCTCCTGCTCACTGGTAAATCCATCTCAGTTACATATATGAGCAGGAGGAGGATGGGAAATGTAGTTACATGGGAAGTCATCTTGAGGCAGGGAATGCAATTTAAAAGTTTTTTAAAAAGTGGTGAAAATGTAAAATAATAATAATAATAATAATAATAATAATAATAATAATAATAATAAAATACACACACCTGGGAACATGTAACACAGCAACATATGGGAACATGTAACACAATAAAATAAAAAGGTCCTTGTGTACCCTTTAAAGCCATACATGCAGTCCAGTTTCAGCATGCCAAAATACCAAACATATAATGACATTTATGGCATTCACACTGTAAATGCAGGTTACTGTAAATTGCACATTGAGACCTATATAGTGAATGGAACTGCATGACAGGTAAGCTTTATTGGTGTGTTTTGTTAGCTATAACCACTTGAATATTCAACGCAGAGGATTATTATTATTTTTTTTTTTTTTACTGGATCGCTTAGGCTGCTTAACATTTTTGTAAAGTAAGTCCCAGTAGCTTTAGAGGGCATCCACATGATTAGCGCTCTACATACTCTGATTGGCTAAGGTGTTTAGTCACACCAGGCATTGAGCCACCCAGTGGAGGATCCAAGCACAGGTTTTATTGCACCGATTTTGCATCATCTTCCCTCGTTAGTTACCAACCACTCTTGATCACATAGTGCACTTGGTAGCTGTCTTCTGGGACATTTTCCATTTCTGTTCTTGAATCACTTATTGAATGGACACAGTACTGATATGTATGTTTAAACATACCCTATTCCCAAAAAGTTATTTGAATACCTTTAATATGCATGACACTGTCATGCATTGTTTTGGGGTTGCAGACAGACTGGAAAGGTTTCATGAATACATAGCTTTTTTAATCAATCAAAACAGACTTTACTGGCTGTTTTTGCACTTATCATGGACTATCTAATGTTGCCTTAGGTTTTGTATTTTATTTTATTATATAACCATTGCAGGCACCTTCAGAGGGTCTTCAGTCATATCTGTGTAAAATCGAGAGTTTATTGAATTATAGCCAAATGTCATAAAATGTCATTAAGGCTAGAAATGTATGACACAAGCTGGTTTGGTGAAGACTGGCGCAAAATCAAGGCAGTTCACCATGTAGAGTGTGAATGATAGACAGATGGATAGGCACAATCCGTGCATAAGGGTCCCCATATTTTGAATGAGGAACTGTGGCAATGTTGCCCAGCCCCTGTGTGTATGTCTGTGTTGTATGTTACGTGTTGTGTGTTAATGTTGGCATATAGTCATTGGTACACGGGATGCAATATGGGTTACGAGCACAAGTGTTTAAAATGTGTATTTGTATTTAGGCACGAGGATTGCACAGCACTTCATGTGCAGGTAAAATGTAATAATATGTGAGCACAGGGAATTGCACTATTAATTCACGTGCAGTTGTACCGAGACTCCAATTGAATGATTGATTGGTAATCGAGTCTTGGTACAGCTGCATAAAAGGAGCATGTTTTCACTCACTCGGGGTTGCGTGTTCATTGAGTGGAGAATGGGATTGGAAACGGAGGTAATAATCATAGTAATAGTTAAAGTAAGAACTTCTCACCGTGTTTGTCTCTTTACTTTTGCCGAAAGTGCCGTGTCCTGTGTTTTGTTTGTATTTACAACCTTATGTTTTCTGTCTGTTCAATTATTAAATGCTGAGTGAAAAGAATCGCTCAAACTTCACCTCTTATTTGTCGGTTCCTGGTTCTGGTCTGACATCACCCACCACAGATGTCTTTGTGACAGGAACCTAAAAAAGCATTCTTCATATTTTTTATTTTTTCAGCTTCTGTGAGTTTCAAGAGGTGACTGGGTATAATTTAGAAATTTCAAAACTGTAATGTAGGACAGCGCAGTTACAACCTGTTATGGAAACCAATGTTGGAAGCTTTCAGACCATCAGCCAGCAGTACCAATTACTGTAAAGTGGGAGGGCATCTGTGAGGAGATGAGTAGCTATTTTGTGTCCACCTGTACAGTATGTGTTCATAATATAAAAAAAGGGGTGGGAGCCCACCATTGATAAAAATACAAATCATATTGTAGCAGGGACAAAACAATATGCTTCTCCAACATGGCTGTATATGACATATATCAACAAACTGAGGATTAGCAGCCAGTAAAGAGAGACAAAAAACAGCATGGATGCGAACACCGTAGAGCTGTGAAGAATTTCCAAGAATAAATATCAGGATTTGATTCCCATGCATAGGGACGCAGAACATTTGCTAGTAAATTGGGACTGACCATATAGGGACAGTTGGTATATATGCTTTGGTAACACCATTATATAACTAGAAATAAGTCATTTGCATTGCTCCAAACCTTTATGTATTTTTTTGAAGAGACATCTGTCTGTGCAGTATATAAATTGTAAATTATAATGGGGCAAGATGCTCTTCATTGATAAAACAGCCTTAAATAAAAAAAAAATTAAAAAGTATCTTGCCTAAAGGGAAACGTTTATTCAGTATTGATCAGTCCCATGTCAAACAAACTTTAGCTGCTTTTTCAAACAGATATGATTTCAGATAAGAAGTTTTTAGATTTTATTAAAACGCGATGTTGGGAATGAGGCTTCAGACAGCAATGCTCTCAGCTAGAGTTTCGAGTTCCACCTGTTCCCCAGACCATGTGTAAGTCTAGGTGTAGAACGTCACAATTTCGAGTTTTAATTTCTCACATGGCCCTAAGGCTCTTCCATACTTCCTCAACCCTCCACATTAAAGGAAGCTAAGGTACAATTTATTGAATTCTCAGAGCATAAACTAGGAAAATAATGTTGTTAAAATGCTTGTGGTAACATTTGTTGTCAAGACATGTGTAAGTGTTACTTGATCAAGCATAAAGTGGAATCTTAGGAATAAAATACGTTATTAAATTGAGACATATCATGTGTTAAGTAAAAATATATATTCAGTTATTCAAGAACCATCGATATTGCTTGGAACTATATTTATACTCTTAATACATGTATTTATGGTGTACCAATTAACCCTAAACATAAAACATAATTGATATGCCTCACACACTGATGCTGAAGAAGGTTTTTCCCAGCAAATCCAGTTTGCTCATGTTCTTTTTGAGGGGGTTACAGTACTGAAAGTTCAGGGCCTACATAAGAACTGACTACTGGGTAGCTGGGTTATGTGGAGGGTTTCAACCAAAAATACAAGTTATTTGGAGTTTCATATTCAAGATATAATCCAGTACTGAATGTGTTAGTGTATAGGGATTTATAGTGCATAAGTCACAACCCCATTGGAACCTATTGGCAGCAACTTTGCTTACAGTTTTACTGAGAGTGTAAATGACAAAACATTCAAAACATTTAAACCACAACAGCTTGTATATAAACAAATTAACTGCATTCATATCAGGTTTTTGTCTTTGTTTATAGTGTTCCTGGCTACTTGGAATATGCATTCTTTGTATATTAACAGACCCAACTCGCTTCACTCAGGGGCCTAACAAAGCAGATGTGTGAGAAATACTCTCATGAGAGATAAGTCAAAATGGCAATTCCTTTATTCAGTGGACATGACTGACAGCTGTAACAATTAATCTCACTGCAAGCTTTCACACACACTGCCCTGAGGAGCATGCAAGTTCCCCTTAAACAGCCCCTGGATCACCAGTAACATTACAATATTGTATAACATTTACCAAATCACAGCCCCT
Organism: Polyodon spathula; assembly: GCF_017654505.1. Lineage (NCBI taxonomy): Eukaryota > Metazoa > Chordata > Actinopteri > Acipenseriformes > Polyodontidae > Polyodon > Polyodon spathula. Next base: position 29,972,730 of record NC_054540.1, on the reverse strand, counting down.
CTGTGACAGGGTGGCATCACAGCCCAGGTTGGCTACCGAAATAAACCCAGAGACAGAAAGCTGCAGTTTTAAGTCATTGTTGCACACTTTATTAAAAAAAACAAGCAAAACACATGAACAAATAAATACAACACAAGGGCCTAAACAAAGAATCAGACCAAACAATCAATACAGGTTGGGCATTCATCTTCAATATAACATTTTAAAATAGCATACAAAATCACAGCCCAAACACTCACCCCAATTTCCTCTAGCAGACTAAGGCTTTCGCAACAATTACCTAACTGGGGAATGGCCACACCTGTGATTGCTGGCAGGGATAGATTTAACCCCTTCCCTGCCAACCTTACACACCCCCATATACACTATTTACAGCAGCAGGGTTCTGCCCTGCCACACCCCCGTCCCTTGTTTCTGTTCAGTGCACCCCTCCATCCCCTGAATTCCTTGGATCCCCTGAATTCCTTGGCCACACTGGCGAGAGGTCACCGCCGGTGCAAAGTTGCAGCAATGTCTCCATTGAGGTTGACTGTTGCAGCCCATGCAGGCACTAGCTCCTGCGGGCGCCACCAAGGACTGATCACCGGCAGGCGGTACAGCACTGCCTCGCTGCACTGTGCACGCAGGAGCTCAATGCCTTTCAGGGCTGGTGTTGCTGCTGGCGAGCCTGAACCCAACAAAGGCGCAGCTCCAGCATTTTAGACTGCACGTGTTGTTGCAATTCTCTACTTGATTAGTAGCCATCGGACTATACAATAAAAAGCACTTGTTTTCAGTTTCTTACACTGGATTTAACCAGATAGCCAGATGTTTTGAACAATGATAACACATAAGATTAACAAGTACAGTTTGGGTATAAAATATTAACTTTATTATACAAACTTGATACAGGATGTGTTTGATATTAAAGTGACAGCTCTCAGCATTGCACTAATAAAACAAAAACCAAGGAAAATTGTGCCTTTCTCTATCTACAGAACTACAGTACTTACTACATCTTTAAAAATAGTGCATAGAGTATGCTTGTGTTGGATGAGCCCTCTGATGGTCTTTTTGCAAAACAGAGCTCACTTAGCTTTACATTTATCATAAACACTTTTTAGAAACATTTAAAAAACATATCCCACTATGAGTAAATGTTATATGCCCTGAAGGCTGTCACCCTGTCATTTGGTAGAAAACAGGGGCTTGTATTTTTTTTTAAATGTCTCACAATAATTACATAAAGTGGGCGATTTGCAATCACTTTGTTATATTAAAAAATAATAATACAGGGATAGGTGGCACCTCTAAACCAGCCCTAAAGCTCAATTGCATATTTCTATAAAGTAAAACAAAAAAAGTATATATTGTATATATACCAGTATTTAGAGTAACAGAACTGTTTAATTTTACTTCCACTTTTGAATTCAAATTTTATGCTCGGTCATTAATAATAATAAAAATAAACTTCTCATCCAGAAGTGCTTTTTTCAGCACGGTCATTTCCCAATTACACTTTTTCTTTGTTGCCATCACACTTTATATATATATTTATAGGATAATATGCTAGTGTGACTTACTATTACATTTGTCTGCTAAATGTATTAAAATATTTTCCATTCAGGGAGTTTGTTGTGTTATATTTTGTGTTACAGGTAAATAGCTTATCTGTCCTGGTTTAGTTAGGTTCCTGTGTGTGTTTCTTAGTGCTCGTAAGAGCTAGGTGTTTTGTGTTTGTTTATTTTGTGTTTGTGTATTAAAAATAGCGCATCAGCGCTTAAAACTTCCATTTCTTTGTCCTGGGTCCTGCTTAAAAGGGGTAACGAACCAATGTGAGTTTCAGCTCGGTTACACCTTAGGTCGTGTTCGCATTACAAGCAGTTTCACTCCAGTTTCTGGAAGTAAATGTCCTGAGTTTGTTTGTTTCATTTCTGTATTTTTTTTTTTTGGAATTTTTTTATGGACTGGATGTTAATAAGGCCTGCAGTGCTTTGTGGTTGTCATTTTAAGATGGCAGTGATTGCACTATGTGCAGATATTAATCACAGTCAGTAATGAAAGGATTGGTAGTTTAAAAACAACCCAGCAAAATCACCTTGGCCCTGAATACCAAAAGTGTGTGCCGACAGTCCCAACTCACTGTCTCGGTCTGTCTTAACCCAACTTTAATCCCGAATGTTGTTTCCCTCATAAAATGAAATACTTTTCTGCTGTTTTCCAACAGATGGAATGGGTGCAATTTACATAAAGGTGGCGTAATAACCATTCAGTATTTAAATGAGAAATGGGACTGAAAAGTAGTAAAGGCGGAGAAAAACAAAACAGGCGTGTGTTTCAGGAGATACAGAGAAAGAAGAAAAGATACATTTAATAGAAGACAATAACAAAGCAAGTACTTTAGGGCAGAGGGAAAAAAACGTAAAGTTAAACAGCTAATGATGTAATTTTGTAAATGTATGTGATAGTTTCATGAACCCGGTTGCACTTTATGAAAAATGAATAACACTTGATTGTATAGGATATCATATAAACAACTAATGGCAAAGAATGACAGTGATACTTAAATCTTCTTTAAGTTTGTGTGACATGGCAGACAAAAAACGTCCCTCTTTATTATTTATTATTTGATATAGACGAAAAGCTGACATTATAATGTTTAGTTGTCATGGATGGGGTTAAATGAGAATGTGGCTGGAGCTTTAATCAGGTAATTATTTGATTAATGGGTAATTAAGGCTCCATCCACAGAATATAAAGAGACCAGCTCCGGGCTCATAAAAGGGAGAGCTTAGGAGAATAAAGGTTTGCTGAGAGTGAGACTGTTAGGTTCAAAGGTGCCAATGTGCCCTGTTCTTTTGTGGTTTTTGTAACAGTGTTTAATTTAGTATTTCATCTTGACCAGGATGGCTACGGAAGGGGTAAAAAACACTTTATTTCATACGTGTTTCAAATATTTAGTACACGTCCTAATTTGACTTTAGTAGGTGTTACTAATATTAATGGTAACTCAATGTTATAGTGTAAAACTGAAATATATATATAATTTGAAAATAAAAAAATTTGTGTACATTAATACAAACTGAACCGTGTTATGGTCAACACTGTCTCAAGCAGACAGCAACACTCAGCAAATCAATATTTGCACTGTAGAAGAAAATATCTCTCCGTTATGATTTGCAATTTTCCTTATTCTCGATTGTTCCATCTTTAATTGCTTTCTGCCGTCTTCTCAAAACCCACTTATTCAACCTGTGTTTGTAAATTCCTATTTATATATTTTTGTATTTTCCTTTATATATATTTATTTTGTATATATAAATAAAACATATATAACATATTATTATTATTAATAATAATAATAATAATAATAATAATAATAATAATAATAATAATAATAATAATCTACACATTAAAACAAAGACACACAACAAGTTTAGCCCAGACACACAGCACTAGTACTGTACAACACATAAACAGCCAGCCCTACACAGACTCAAATGCCATTTTAAATAAATGTGTTTTTAGTTGCTTTTTAAAAATATCAACACTATTTGAATTTTTTATTTTCTGTGGGAGAACATTCCAGAGCTTGGGTGCATAGCAACTGAAGGCCCTATCTTCCATAGACTGAAGCCTAGATTTTGGCACTGTTAAGAGCCCAGCATCTGCAGATCTCAGGTTTCGCACAGGAGAATATACAGTTAACAAATGAGAGATATAGCTAGGAGCCAAACCATTTAAGGCCTTATATGTTAACAGTAGTAATTTAAACTCAATCCTGAACTTAACAGGAAGCCAATGCAGATATGCCAGGACAGGTGTAATATGTACAAAAGATTTAGAACTTGTTAGGACTCGAGCAGCCGATTTCTGAACATATTGTAGCCTATTAATAACACGTTTAGAGGCTACAGCAAACAATGCATTACAATAGTCGAGTTGGGAGGAGACAAAGGCATGCACGAGTCTCTCTTCATTAGGTAGAGAGAGAATAGGTCTTAAGTGGGCTATGTTACGCAGATAGAAAAAAACACCTTTGTAACATTTCGAGCATAAGCTTCGAAAGTTAGGCAAGGATCAAAAATAACACAGAGATTTCTCATTTCGGAACTCGCTCCAATTTCTATGTCAATATGTCATAATTTCAAATATGTGTTTGGTTTGTATTTTTATTGCATGTAATATTGTATATAATTGTAATAATAATAATAATAATAATAATAAATAATAATAATAATAATAACTAGAAAGTATGCTAGCAAACATGGCCACCGTAACCAGAAAGAGCAACTTTACGAAGGACAAGATAGAAGTTGAATTCAAATGGTAAGAGAAAACAAATAAACCTTATTTGGTCTAATTTAACAGAGATAAGAAAAAACTATGGCAGTCGATCAAGCAACAGAGAAGCGACAGAGAACTACTGGTGCTAGACCTCGCTAGCCAGACAGAACTAAAGGAGATGAAACAAAGAAAGGAGGTGAGAAAGACAGGAGGTGGAGGGTAGCCTAATGAACGGACTGAAGAAGAAACAATGGTTGTGGAATTTATAGGAGAACAGGCTGTTGAAGGTCTTCAGGGGGACTGGATGCAAGCAGCCAAAGGACAGAAGATACAACATCTTCAGCTACCAGAAATTACCAGCCCGCTAAGTAAACCCTCTTCTACTGTACTTTAAGTACAAACATGTAAATATAATAAACTCTGTTTCAATGGGAAAAATAGTAAGTAAAAAGTATTTAAGTGTATTATAGGACAGTTTTCCAGTCATTCATTTAATGCAACGATAATGTGTTAAAGCTCAAGTGTGTGTGTGTGTGTGTGTGTGTGTGTGTGTGTGTGTGTGTATATATTCGCCTCATTTGCTTTTTATTATTTTCTCTTCTAATGTTTGCAAAAAATAATTTTGGTTGTCACTAAAATGGTTCTACAACAAATACTTTTTGATTAATTGATACATTGTTGTATTTCAGGATAATTGTCGTAGTCTTATAAATTGTTTGTTAAAAATAATTGTTTCTTAAATGAATTAAAACAAAGTCAGTTGATGAGACACAAATATAATAATAATAATAATAATAATAACTAGAACACCAAGCAGTTTTACGGCTCCCAAGCCCCAGTATCAGTACCTGTCTAAGCGTGTTTAGTTCTCAATGTGCCAAGTTTAAAATCAGCAACTTCAACTGTTCTACAGAAGAAGATTTTGAATGTTTCTTGTTTTTCAAAAATGCATCAGGCAGCCATCTTGTTTAACGCAAGTTTCTTAAAAGTCAGTTGTATTGCTACAGTGTCAAGGATGATGCTTGTAAAATTTCTAGTTAGTCAAGTAAACCGTTTGTCAACTGAGGCAGTTTTAAATTTCAGACGAAAACATACACCTGGCAGCCATATTGTTTTATAAAACATAACCATTTTGACATATTTGTATTCCATTGTTACTGGGATAATAACTACCATTTTTGGAGTTTGTTGGTCAAACAGTGTTCAAATACCAGCAGTTTTCTGTTAAAGACGCGTTTTGATAAGATTTGTGGCAGCCATTTTGACATTAAAATTTATCACAGCAACTTCTGCTTCGCAAACTTGATGCGGGTATATATGCCAAGTTTCGGATCAATTGCTTCAACGGTTCCCAAGAAGAAGAGTTCGAAAGGTTTCATCGAAAAATGCGTCACGGCACCAATTGCAAGGACACAGAAGCAATTTTTTTTCAGGATCTGACAGCCAATGTATCCAGCTTGTTAACTGCGAAGTCTGAACCTGATCAATCACAGAGCTTTGAAGCAGCAGCAGTTTAAAAAAAAAAACTAGAACTGCCAGGCTGTTTTACGGCTCCCAAGCCACAGTATTAGAGACTGTACAATGACCAGCCCCTATGTAGAAAATGCGTAGTTCACTTACATTTATTTAGAACGCATAGTTTTGTACATGTACTAATTGGTACAAATCAATACATATACTAAATATTTGAACGTTTACTAAATAATGCGTTTCTCACCCGGATGGTCTTCTATACACAGCACAACAATGTAGTTATCTTCACGCCAATAAGTGCTCACTGTCCATCCAAGTCCCCTCAATCGCTTGAATACCCTGCCATGCCTGGCAAGGGTTGGCACGGGTGCAGGGCGCCCAGCACAGGAATGTTGCATGGTTGTCATTCTCCTTCAGGGAACCAGGGTTGTGGTTATAATCTAACGTTCCCTTTCAATGGAATGACAACCATTACCGAATGGGAGGCTGTACCACAGCTGTCGTGGCTCCAGATTACCGACAGTACAGCCCCACGGTGATAGCCTCAGAGCCCATATAATACATAAGGGCATGCCGTCTGCAACACCCTAGAGCCCAGAGAGGGTCTCGCTCGGTTTGCAACATCAAGGTGATAAAAACACGCTTGCTACCTGTCCATGCAGCAGCATTGTATAACTCATCTAAGGAGGCGCCATGAAGGAAAGCCCATGAAGTTGCCTGGCCCCTGGTAGAATGGGCCGTAATGTCCCCCAGTAACGGGGAGTCCGTCTGTTCATACGCCAATCATATAGCATCTGCCACCCATTGCACTAGACGTTGCTTTGATAGGGCCTGACCTCTAGAGCAGGACCCATAGCAGACAAATAACTGGTTGGACTGTCTCCAGGACACCGCCCTATCCAGGAAACAGCGCAGAGCCCCAACTGGGCATAGTGTGTGCTGTCTACGGTCCTCCTCTGACTCGTGTGGGGGAGGTCTGAAAGTTTTCAAAACCACTGGTTTGTTAATATGGAATGGGGATACCACCTTTGGCAAAAAGCATGGATTTGTTCTTAATGTTACCTGCGAGTCATTTCCTGTGAAAGCCATGCATGTGTCATCAATGGACAGCGCATGAAGCTCACTTACTTGTCTGGCAGACGTAATGGCTATTAAAAACGCCACCTTCAATGAAACGGCACAGTTCTGCTGACGCCATGGGCTCGAAGGGGACCCATAAGGACCCACAGTACCAGTTCTAGATCCCACTTGGGGACCATACTTTTCATGGGCGGATGAAGCCTCCGAGCCCCTTTAAGAAATTGCACTGCCAGGAAATGTGCCCCAGGGGACAGTGAGTCAGTCTTGTCATGGCACAGTCATATTGCTGCCCGGTATACCTTCAAAGTGGATGCTGATTTTCCTGCATCAAACAGGTGTTGTAAGAAGGTTAATATCGTCTCAATAGGGCTAGTCACAGGATCGTGACCCTTGGCAAGGCACCAGTCTTGGAAAACTTTCCATTTGTATAAGTACTAGGCTCTAGTGCTCGGCACCCTAGCAGACTGTAGTGTTTCTACCACTGCATCTGGCAAGTCTCGTCTGAATAGACAGCTACGTTCAACGGCCAGACCCAGAGTTGGAACTGGGCTGGGTTCGGGTGCCCTAATAACCCTTTTGCTTAGCTCAGGAGGTTCTTGTACGACGGGAGCTGCCACGACTGACCCAGCAACATGTCAGAGAGGAGAGCAAACCAGGGGCTTTACAGGCTTCTCTGGCGCTCTTCTGGACAGGAGGTCTGCTGCCTTGTTGTCCACACCGGGGAGGTGAACCACCCTGATGGAACGCAAGTTTCTCTGCGTCCAGGACAGGAGTCTGTGTGCTGCGTGGTGAAGGCTTGGCGAGCGCAGGCCACCTTGGTGGTTTATGTAGGCTACCACTCTAGTATTGCCCGTCCTGACCAGCACATGTTTGTGCACTAACTGCTGTCAAAAATGAGATAACCCAAGGTTCACTGCTTGCAGCTCTTGGGCATCTATGTGCGCTCGCTGCCAATGTTTCTTCCACTGACCTCTTATTTATCTCCCATTCCAGACCGCTCCCCAGCCCAAGCTGGAGTGCCTGTAGTAACCACTTCCCTTCTGTGAGGGGATCCGAGGGGAGATTCGAGGCACAGATCGCCAGGATGGAGCCACCACTTCAGTGTCTTCCGGCATTCTCTGGACACTCTCACCAGCCGGTACCAATCTTGGACCGGGTGCACCTTGAGTGTATTCACCCAGGCTTAAAGTGGGTGCATTGTCAGCAGCCCTAGTGGAAGGATTCTCGAGGCGGCTGCCTTCGGCCCCAACAACCTTTCATATACTTTGACCTGTAGGAGAGCATCCTCACCTCCAATGACCGAATTCTGTCTTCCAACAGTGAGGCAAGCATGATCACAGAGTTCAGTTTGATCCCCAGGAACACTGGACTGAGAAGGTATGAAGTTGCTCTTCTGTTGATGTATTGAGAGCCTTAACTTCGTCACATGATCTATGACCTGTTTTGTGTGCACCTCTGCGCGTCTTTTGGAATGCCCGCAAACTAGCCTATCGTCCAGGTAGTTCAGGATCTGAATACCCTGCAGCCTGAGTGGAGCCAGTTCTGCATCCACGTACTTTGAAAATCTGTGGGGCGCTAGTGAGAGGCCAAATGGCAGCACGCAAAATTCATACGCTTTGCCTTGAAAGGCGAAGTGCAGATTTCACTTTCTGTGTGCGGGACGGATTGGGACAAGGAAGTAGACGTCTTGCAAGTCGATCGATGTGAACCAGGTTGGACGGACTGGAGGATACGCTGTGCTGTCAACATGTTGAACTTCCTCTGTTTGAGGAACAAACTGAGGACCCTGAGGTCCAGAATAGGTCTGAAACCGCCGCCCCTCTTGGGCACCAGGAATTACCTGGAGTAAAAGCCGCTGAGGGCATTGCTTGGTTCTACCAAGCGCACAGCGTTCTTCTGTTGAAGATTGATGCGCTCCTGTTGAAGGAGTATCACGTTCGCTGGTTTGACGGTGGTGAGGGGAACAACCTTGAAGGGTGGTGGACCTAAGCGGAACTGTAGAGCATATTTGTTACTCATTGTTGATAGCACCCAGGAGTCCTGGGTGCAGCCTTGTCATGGGTCGTTGCCTTTAGTCAGTCCGGTTGTGAGGGCGGTTGGTGGCAGCCGGGGCCCCTCAGGGGCAGTCTACCTTGGGCTTAGGAGGAGACGGGTCTTTCTTATGCCCCGACCTCGGTCTCCAGCCGGATAACCGGTTACCCTTGGCAGGCGGTGGTCCCTTGTGGCCGGCTCTGCCTCTACCTGCTTGTTTGTTTTGGGATGTCGGGCAGTGTTAGCCAGAGGTGTCTGCACGTGGCTACCAGCGCCGCTAGAGACCTGCCTGATGCCTGACCTAACTCCCCCATTAGGTTGGTTATCGCTCTTATTACCGCCAGTAACTTCCCTGTTGCCCAGTTCCTGTAGCCTCTCAGCCAGCTGTGTCTGGTACAGGACCAGTATAGCCATTGCATTGGCCGCCCACTGATGCATACACTTTTTTATGCATGCCGTCAGTTGTTCTGCACAACTTGAATGGGCAGGTCAGGTCTTTGGTGAAGGTGGATCCCTGATGGTGGGGAATGTGCCTAAGCCCACTTCTTGGGCTCCTGCAGTGTGTAGCATGGCCTCTGCTGTTCTAGAGGCTGAGGGGGCAGAGGCTGGGTTACTCCAGGACGAGCAAACTAGCTCAAGGAAATCCTGGCACAAGGGAGGGCATGGTGTGGGTACCCTTTCTTCTGTAGGAAGCAGTACCTCTTTTTCCTCCTGTTCTGCTGGCCAGGGAATGCCCGTAGCTGCAGCTGCACACTGCATGAGTGCCTGGAACTCTTCCTTTTGCGACATATGCGGTAAGGAGCCCCCTGCTGTAGCTTGCCTGATGGATGTGGACGCTGTAAAAGACAACTCGCCTGGGCTAGGAGGTCTATGCACTGGGGATGGGGAGCGGGACTGGGGAAGTTGGGGCTTTCCGGTGGTAGGGGGCAATCTGAGATTTAAGCAGGGTCTCAAGCATTGTCTCCTGAGCCCTCACAATCTCTGCCAGCTCCCGAAAACGCCGCTCAGCCAAGTTTGGGTGTCTCTGAGGCGACTCCGACCACAAGTGCCTGCGCTTGCGCGGGGAAGGAGAGTGGCCCTTGCGCGATGATTGTCTGTCCCCTGGTGAACGCCCCCTCGAGTGGTACCGCCTTGGCAGTGACCATCTCGCTTCCCCTGAGAAGCGCCTGCGCCTCTGCACTGGTGGTGGAGAAGGGGAGTGTGACCCAGGTGTGCAGGGGAGCACCCTGGTCACTGTGGCGGTGGGGAGGGGGACACACACACACACACACACACCTCTGCAGACCACTGACCTTGGACCATGGACTTCATTCTTCCCTGGCTTGGGGAAGGAGACTTCGTTGGGGATAGGGCTGCTCTCCTGCGTTTAGTTCTACTGGAGAACTTTATTCATGTAGAGCAGTCCAACTCACCTGCCAGTGCTTTGGCTGCATGTTCTCGCCCCAAGCATCTGGCACAGGACAGGTGCTCGTCCTGTCTAGGCAGCTTCGCCACGCACTGGTGAAAGCCAGCTGAGGACCCAGTTGATTGCACTGACATGGTGTCTTAGGCGGGGCTGCTGCGCTCGGTGCCAAGATCGAGCAGTCGGTGTCAAATCAATCAGCGCCGAGATCAGTGCCAATAGGTAGCGCGGTCGGTGCTGGGCTGTAGATGGCTCCGAAGCTATTCACCGGTGCTGAATCAATCGGTGCCGGGAATGATCCCGAAGAGAGCACTGTTGATGCCGAGTGGTCAGTGCCGAGTTAATTGGGGCCGAGTTCGGTGCCGATGTGTAGCGTGGTCGGTGCCGGGCTGTAGGTGGCGCCAAAGATGGTTACACCTGTGCCAAGTCGACTGGGGCCAAATATACGCTGTTTATCTCAGCCTCAAGGTTTGCGGGAAAACCGCAGTCGATGCCGGGGTATGCAGCCGATTCAGTCGGCGTGGTTGCCGAGGGCAAGTGTTGCCGCGCTAGGTGAGCCCAAGGCTTGGGAGGGGCGCTAGGCCCGAGCTGTTTTTTTTTTTTTTTTTTTGTGGTTGCTGTGGCCGATTAAATCGGCGTGAGCCCGTGGGGCCTCCTTACAGCACCAGAAGAGCTCTCCACACTGTATTTGAAAACTACACTAAGCCTCCTGCAGTGAAGAGAGGAATAGCCGCTTACCAATCTCCAAAGAGGGGTCAAAACCAGCTCTAGTCAGTAAACTGACGCGAAAATTAGGTAGGGGCACTCTCAAAAATGATCGAAAGCGTTATTCTACCATGGATTAAATAAATTTGTCAGTGAAAAAAGGATCAGCCAAAAAAAAAAATCAGCCAAATTCGGGCAAAGAAAGCACAAAGCGATCTATGACCTGTCTTTGTGAAGTGAGAGAGAAAATGGCAATGTGCTACTGTGAGGACGTCCCTCTTAAGCAGGAGGTGGGAGGGACTTTCCCCTCACAGAACGGGCCCTAATAGGGCAGCTTTTTTTGTACCTGCTCAGTAATTGGCTGTCAGAGAGCGCTCTTCCCATTCGGTAATGGTTGTCATTCAATTGAAAGGGAACTGCTGTTATTGTTAAGCGTTAAAACGTAGGTAAATATGCGCTTCACTCTCTCTAGGTACCTCAACTCCACTCTCACAACCACACACCGCACGCAGGTCGCGTTCATACAGGTTCCTGCTTATCGCTCATTGGCTGGTATTTACGGTGACTAATTTACAGAACCTCTCACCATTCACACGCACAGTAAGCTCGTCGTGGGCGGAGCACCCATGCAATCGGCAGCAGAGTTATTCACAAAAATACATGCAGTACCGTTCATTCCCATATAACCGTAAAATGACAGACCTACTAGTACTTACAAAAAACGATGATCCCATTCCCCCTTCAAGTTCAATACAGAGCAAACAAAGTCCCAGTCTGGTTGCTAGTATACACACCCATAGCCAGATCATAGGCTAGAGGTAGATTTATATACCGTTTAAAATGTAGAATCAGGAGCGTGTACTGTTTAACTACATAATCATGTATGGGGACGGTAACTATTCATTTTTAAAAACTGAAATGTAAAATACATGTTTTTTTTTTTTATTTTATTTTATTACTGGGTTTATACTAGTTTTAAAATCCTTGTGCTTGTGTTGCCAACCAATGTACTGCTTTATGATGTTGGGTCAGACAGTGCGATTGCATTTGCAGCAAACAGATGACCCGTTAAAAAAAAAAAAAAAAAAAAAAAAAAGCAATTCAATTGATTCCTTCTACTGCAAGTCCCTTCGCTCTCTCAGGTTTAGACGCCCCCTTGACTACAACAAACGCAGCGCAAAGATGGAGGCGGGGTGCCGCGCAGGCGCGTAGAGACATTTAACTACATGCGATTCAATCACTCCTCTCAGACACAGCGGCTAGAGAGTAACAAATCCTGCTCTCAGCGGAGGAACTCTTCCAAATGCAGACAGCAGCACCATAATACCAGAGATCTTGTTCTCCCTCTCGTATTGGATCGACACTAAACCACTGCAAACTGAAAATGGGTTAGTGAGGGGAGATGTCTGGATTATTCACGTACACCACTTTTAAAGGATGGGGAACTGGGTTTTTAATAACAATGCAGAAGAAGATTAAAGAAGAATAAACAGGAAAAAGACTGGAATTGTTTATTTTTTTCTTCACTTTTTTTTTTTTGAGAAATGATTGTAGAGTTAGTGTGCAGCGCTGTGGCTGTTGTCCTCAATTTGAATACACTGGGTGCTGATTTCTGCTACGATGACAGGTAGGAGCACTACGATATTCAACCTGTCAGCAATTTTATAACCCCCTTGATTACGAGGCGGTACTGCTGTGGTATACATTTAAAGAAAATAGGTTACAGTAGCCGGGCACTGAGTCAGACTTCAGCCTTTTGCTTTGTTTTGTGTTTGTTGAGGTGTAGTTCATTGACCACACAATTGATAACACAGAATTGCAATGCGTTGGACTCCACATAGACTAAACGTTTTGCATTCTAGTTTGTAACATTGTCAAGGTTTCGAACAATGGACTACTCAAGTCGAGAGTCAGTACTAAGGTTATCACAATGAAAAAGAGTCCCATAATTGTACGATTTGTTGCACTACTAGTTAAATTGCACAACGACTGCGTCTAGCATTGTGTTGTTGAATTATATTACAAACAAGGTTGCGATTGGTCTTGAGGTTTTCAGGTTAGTTTTTTTCAGAGAAACTCAGAAACCAGTCTTCACAGTAATTCAATTGTTTGTCTATAATCATCTCTGGATTATTTAAACATGTGCACCAGTTGCAGGAAAACAGGTAACTTGTGCAATATGTAAAATCCTAGCGACTGATTAGACTGGTCCTGGTGTTGTCTGAGAACCTGCCAACGATTTCTCTGAGTTCAGGAATCCAGGCACATCGTGAGCCTATGATGAAAAGCTCTACGTTTCCGTTTGAAACCTTCAGATCGGTGACTTTTATTTCCGTTTGTTTATTTAATCTCATAATAAATAAATACAACAAAATCTATTGGCGACGACAGCAGGCCCGGCTAAACGTACTACTAGTACGTTTAAGTAAGTTTCATGTTCTATTGAAAGTACTGTACCGGTGTCCAAAAAGTAAAGATACATTCAGTTTGACTTTTTATTTATTGATTTATTTTTAATCCGGACATTAATGCTTCCCTGGCGTTAGGGTTACGGTAGCCGTGCTCTAGAAATAGATGTTTATATCGGCTTCATATAAATCGCTTGTCCCGTAAACTTTATTTAAGCAACATCACAGAACGCAGTCATATACTGTATTTTTCATTGTGTTACATGAATAAACCACACAGATTTAAAATGAATACCTTTATTATCTCCATAGGTGGAAAGCAAGAACAGTTGCAGTTATAACAAACACACCCTAATACATCCCACCTGCATGCGTATAAATTGGAATCCAGTCTTTTTTATGTTAAACTACATAGTTAACAGTATACTTTGGATGTGAACTAGTCTTTTCCTGTACTTCAAATATGTTCTTATGTAAATGTTGCATACGTTCTATCATCTAGGGTACCATACTAGATGAACCTTAATAAAATGTGTTTTGTTGTGTTTGGGATTATCTGATAATTTAATAGATGGTAATGTTAATGAATCCTCACTCCCTGATAGTTTGCATACTGTGTGAAGTATTGATCTGACTGACTCATCCGTGTTAGAAACATGGCTCATGCCAGTTTGACAGATGTATCATACAAGCTAGGAAATTGTAAAATAACAAACAAACACATTATCCTAGTTATTTAAAACCAGTAGTAAAAGATAACTTTAACTTTTGGTCCTTATCTATTCTCTACTATAGGTATAACTTTACATTTTATTTTCAGGTTACCTGCCTGAATAATTATGTAGACCACAATTAAATCCCCCCTGACAGCAATTACAATTGCTAGTGTGAGTTTTATGAAAATCAGATTACATATGCAATGAATACTAACTATTAGTAACCTCAACATGTTTACACTTGAATTCCTCAATAACGAAATACATTATCCAGGCATGTATAATTGGCATAATTGTAGTCATAACCGGTTTTGGGTGGCATGCTGAAGAACAGGTGTTAAATAATCAAGTAATAACGTATACCTGTTTGCTATTAAACGTGTTTGTGGATTCATGCCTGTCAATGCTTTCTATACAGAATATAGACTCCTGTGTATTATTCTAAATCCATATTTGTCATGGATGAAAGCTGTAACATTTTCCTTGTTAGGTTATCCATTACTGTATGAATGCAGATCAGTTTCCCTGTCTGTAATTGAGCACTTTGCACAAATTCAAGTACTGTGCTTTGATGTTCCAGCCCTGGTGTTAAGTCTTCCTAAAAAGATAAGACATCTGACCGGGTGCATCTGCAACAAGAGAAGATTCAGGGTGACAAGGGACTGTAGGTCACATTCATATGCACATATATCTTGGTTAATGAGTTCTTTTAAAGGGATACCTATTGTTTTTACTGCAGTTTTTAAGGGTAGTCTACATAGAACAGAATCGGACAAAACAGGTGACCATAAAGTGTCCCACAGCCAGAGTATAGCATTTAAACTTGTAAACCTGATTTGAGGTAAACCAGACATAACAGCAGAAGTAATTTTTAATTGGTAATCTTAGCAGAATTCTTGGATCATAATTTACGATTATACTGTAAATTTACAGTATAATCGTAAATCTCGAAAAACTACTCTCTTCTAAATCTTTTGTAGTCATTTTTGTATTACTTTAGTATAAATACATGTTAATTTGGATTTATGTGTTGTTTTTTTCTGACTTTATGTGAACGAAAAGACACACATTTGCCCGTTTTCCCATTGGAAATAGTGATATTTTGAAATTTACCTGTTCTGGTCACAAAAGCAAAGTTTGTGGGGAATAATAGCCATTTTCAATACTTTTGAGGCGTAAGCAATTAGGAAATAACACTTAATACCCAGGAACAAAAAAAAAAAAAAAAAAAAAAAAAATTGTTACACAGTGTTATTTGTTACTCACAATACTCTTGCTATCTGCATATTTTCAGTCACTTATGTGCACTTTTGAAAAGGAACTTTCTAATTGTCAGAATTGTAACCTAATTAAGAGTGCTGTATGGGCAGCTAGCATGGCATTAATTCAGTGTTAACAATCTTTAACATGTTTTAAATAGTTCTTCATGGATAATGTAGGTGGCCATTTTTCAACTATAATTGCTATCTTTAATTCCTGTACTCTGAACAGCATGTTTGTTGTCAGCTTTTTTTCAGTTTCAGTTCAGAATCATATTGTCTCTCTCACAGCCTGTCAGATCTGGTGTATTGCCCTGACTGACACTGGCATGGAACAGAGAGAGGCAGCTTTTATATATTACATACGTTACCATTTGCATAAGAAATGAATCAGTCTTGCTACATATTACAGGTGTGAATAAAAGCTGTAAACAGTTTAGCTCTACTATTTATAGGCCAACTCTGTACTGTTCCAATACCTCATAGAGTTGAGCAGTTTCAGTTAAGCACCATTCAGGGATTTTCTTGGCTAAGCTGAAGGTGCAGTATGTAATGGGAATGGTTTAGTGTTTTAGTTTTCTGAAGACCATAACTTAATTACAAGAACTGTAATTGAATTGCATAATAATTCTTATCACTGGGGGAAAATTAATCTAATTTCTTCCCCCCCTTGAAATATCAGAATCTATATTGCTGAAGAAGTAAAAGCTATATATCTGCTGAGGTCATGGATGAACACTTACCAGGAGCTAAAGCAGTGTTTCTATTTTATTAAGTGATACCTGTCAAAACCTGCCTTGTAATATCATTGTATCTTGATAATATCCTGTTACTTAATGAAAACCCATTCCTAGAATATTTCTACCCTTGAACACAGTTACTCCAAGAAAACAACAGTGGTTGCTTACAAGCATATTTAAATATATAATGCATCCTTTTCTTACTATAACTGGGGTTTCTTTTACCCCAACTTATTTCTGGTTTAAACTACCCAGTGTTGTAGGACATGGTTGGAGAAATCCAATGTGTAATAAAATTGGAATATTAGCTTCCAGTCCCCCTAAAGGTGGATCTGTTTGTTTAATTTGCAGAGGTTTTTCTGTAAAGGCAGACAAACAGAGATGCATCTCTTTCCGGTTCTAACTCTTTAATCATGGCAGCAGATTATTGCTCAAAATCAGCTGTACTTGTGCTGTGCAGAAATGGGATGCATATATTTAAGGTATTCTTTTTTAAGGGTGTGTTCACATTTACATCATATATAGGATATAAAACTGTAGGCATGTATTCTTAACATGTATGATTTTTAAACTTAACCCCAGACGTCAGACCAAAAGTCAGATTGCTGGAGAGTATTCAACTATGCATAGGCTTGCATTATGTTTTACTTTGGAGCCAAAAAGCTATTTAAGAACAGACACAAATGCCCTGGCAGAATGTTAATGGAATATCGATTCAGAACTCGTTACTTGATTCGAAAAGTTGGAAATACATTTTATCAAGTGCCATCTACTGCACTGTAAGTACATAGCTTTTATCTAGGAAGTGTAACGTACTTGAATTGCACTTAATGGGCCATTTTTTTTATTTCGATAACACCTACAAAACTGCAGTGTGCACTGCTATTGCAAGGTTATTTGAGTAACTAATAGTGTCAAGACCAATCAATTTCTGCTATAGTGAAGCAAGTTGCTTTGCAATAAATGATCTGCTCTGAGTAGGTTGTTCTTGTTAGTTGTATATAGTTAAAATTTATTTTATTCCTCTGTGAATTTGCCAAAGTCTCCTGCTTTAAATAGACCTTTTTAATGTGACAGCATTAAGCTCCTTATTAACAAGAAAAGTAGCAAGTTTATTCTGGAAAACGTGTGTGCAACAACCTATAGACCTATTTTTTCTCTGTGATAATTTTCATGCCATGATGGAATCAAACTTTTCTTGCACTATTGCTAAACTTGAGCAGGAGCGTTCCTGTACTGGGGAAACTCAAACTGTCTGTACACTGTAGGTAGTTCTGTGACTGTCTATACTAGAAAGTCAATGCATGTTAACATGTCTTGATTGCTTCACAGGCTTACAGTCACAAAGAACACAAGGGGTGACACGACTGCTGTGATATCCTTCTACTTTGGGCTTTGCCAGTTTCTTGTTCTGTACCCTCTCAAGGCTGGGTCAGTTTGGGACAGGCATGTGGTGTGTTCACAGCCTGGGCGGTAACCCAGTTTTTTCTTACCCCTTGCTGTTTTAGAACCTGTAATTAAGTCCCTCAGTGAGTGATTGCAGGCCTAGCAAAAGTGTTTCGGAGAACTAATCCGCTACATGGTGACTCCAGCCTCAGAGACAATCAATAATTGACATCTGCTTGATTTTTAAGGAGCAAAATAAAATGTGTTGATGTAGCTTTTTGTTTTATTCATAAAAATATTAATACAGGTACAATGCCTTTTCTTTTCAAAGGGCTATATTGACCACTGAGCCCTGCGACTGAATTACCTAGAAGTTTAACAGCGTATCACTGGTACTTTGACCATGTGGAGCCACTCCATGCAGTGCAGGCTTCCAAATCGCATAGTAAAACATTTAAAATATTACCCTCATAAAATGGTAGTAGGTTCAGTAGTACAGCTGTATAAAAGTAAATTGTTGTAACTTCATTTGTTTGTGTTTTTGACGATAGCAGTACTGTACCTTTAGGTGGAAGAAAAATAAGCTCACCACGATTATAAACAAACAACACCAGTATGTTCCTAGGGATTTTTTTATGATGTATGCTGTATGTTAGGTAGGGTCATCAGAGGCAAAGACATACAACACTTTGTTAAAGTGTCTTTTATTCTTTTTTTACACTGGTAAATTAGAAACATAGTAAACACTAGTGTACACATACTCTACAGTAGGAGTCAGGAACCCACAAGACTTTTCCTGGTGGACCAGGAGCATTGTTTATTGTTTTATATATCTATTAACAGTTATTATATTTATTTCTGCTATCTCGCTTCTCGCACTGTCCTAACTCACTTGTTGCTGGGTGGGTTTAGCACAGCCAGGACAAACGCGTCACTGGTTGCTAGGCAGCTGCATACACTTGCGTAGCTCGGACAGCTGTGTCACAGCAGTATGCAGTTGCTCCACATTGCAGGAATTTGGTCCTTAATTATGAATACATTTTATCATTCGAAGTAAAGCCTCAGCTCCGACAGCAGAAACGAATGCTAGTGGCAGTCAGTCAAGACGGAATCGTCAGAGTAGCCAGCAGAAAATGACTATTTCTTTGTGGAGAGCAACGGGAAACCAATATCCTGCCTTTGCCAATAATTTCTTGTCTGCAAGACTTGCAGGTTGCTCAAATAACCTTGCAAAACGACATTACGTAATTACTCAGAGTGACTTTTTGAGAACATTTCCAGTTGACTCTGCCAATCAAAATGCTGAAATTCTGCGGCTGTAATTACGTGCAACAAACACGATCTTTGAACCATTTTATGGCTCGCTGTGAATTGTGTCTTGAAATTCTTTCAGAAAATCTTCCAAAGAAAGTAGGGATGTTCCAATCAGTCCATGAGCAATCGTGTCTCGGATCAAGGAAATTTGGGAAATCGTCAGATTCACAGCTGTGTTGCTACAGCACTTGTATTTGTTGTACACATACAATTGCCTGTATCCTTTCCACTGCATTATCCACCAAGAAAATGTGTATGTGCAAATGGGACAATCTGATAAAATGAAAGACTGCATGGAGAAGGTAGTGAAAATTGTGAATTTCATCCAAGCAAAAGCTCTCAATCACTTCAGTTTCGAGAGATTATGCTCGAGGCTGATCTTATTTCACACTGAGGCCTGTTAGCTACGCTAGAGCAATGTTCTGTGCTGGACAATGACACACTGCTGAGACACCTTTACTTTCTTACGGAAATCACAGGACACTTAAATTAACTGAATGTGTCATTGCGAGGACGTGACAAAACAGTTGCTAATTTAGCCAAAAGTGTCCGACAGTTTGTCAGCATCTGGATTTGTTTGTCGACCAAATGACAAAGTTTGATTTAACTTATTTCCAGTTGTTGAAGAGAGAATGGATCTCATTTCTGAAAGATCCTTTCTCTTTTGCCGTCATAAATGTGAGAGAGTTGGATGAACTGTTGGCACAGTGTCGGCAGCAATTTGAAAGTGAATTGCTTTCTCTGCAAGCTTCATGTGGAGTTCATTCTGAGCACCTGGCCTGATACATTTCAATAGGAAGATTGTGCTGAAATCGAAGTTTAGAACAGACTTAGTGAGGTCAGTTGCATTGTGCAGTGAGCAACTCACTGACTCAATATTTTGAGCTCCTTCTGCAGAATAAAGCCATATCCACACTGGACGCAAGCAATGCGAGCGAATAATTTAGGAGTCCGTGCAGTCAAGTGGGAGTATGTACACCAGTAGTGAGCGATAAGAGCGACGTCACTTTGAGAACATTTCGAGTCACTGAAATAGAACCTGTTTCTATTTTTTTTCTTCTGTCAAGGAAATTCATGATTAAATTCATTTTAATGTAAGCATTTTCCAGATATTTAATTAAGTGGTAATTGGGTTGTAACACTGATTCCAGAACATTCTTAACCAGATCTGCTGATTAAACTAAAGGCACAGGCCACAAACTGTGTTAACTCTTTGAAAGTCACCTTCCAAAATGCAATCTGATTGTCCGGTCAATTAAGTGTCATAAAACTTACCAAGAGAAGCTATACTGACTATGCAATTGTACCATTATTGTGTTGAAAGTTAGTTAAAATGCACAAGTTGACAAGTTATTTTAAGTAAGTTTCCCAATAAACATGAAGTGTTTTGTGTTTTAAACGAATATTATAAACTAATAACTATTTTTAAATATTATCCTTTGATTGTGTTATGTTTTATATGCTTGTAATCGTAGTTTTGTATAGAGAATGAAACTGAAATTCATATGTTTCTCTAATGTTATATTAAATAGGAGGTTTAAATGATAAATGTAAAATCCTTTGATAACGAAATAGGTGAATACATTCCATTTCTAACACACCCTTTTTATGAGACATGCAACTGTCTATCAACCAATGGAAGGACCGATCAAGCACTTGTTTACAGTACATTGGAATGACTATACATTGTGTTATTTAAACTCAAAACAAGGATTTTCTTTCTCTCTGGAGTCGCGCTCTCTGAATTCACTCGCTGGATTTGCTCTTCAAAATATCTCATCACTCTCATCTCATCAAATGCTGAAGTTCTTCAATGAAGACACAGTGATGTAATCTTCAAAGCTGTCCCAGAGAAGATGGGCTCCCTCCGGAATGTCGAACGCTTGTACCTACAGAATTCAGAGATACTGTGCTGCTGCACAACTTCCACAGAGAGGAGGACCGTGTTAAGAAGGCTTTGTTTTAAACATAGCACCAACAGAATAAGTATTAAACCTATATTGTGTGTTTACAACTAACTCAACTGAAGCCATGCTTTTGATATCATCACAATATGTAATGTACGTCTATTCAACTAGATGCTGAACATTGGACATGCGTACTTAGCCATGTGGAAGTTGGCACATGTATATAGATGAACTATTAAGACTGCTTCACTAATGCAGAACTCTATGACCAGAGAGCACATCAAGGATTCATTATGAACATTTAACAATGCATTGCTTTTCTTTGAATGTTTTATTTTGTTTCTTCTTCATACACATGTTTTTAACTATGAAGCCTGACCTGTATTCTTCCTTTGAGAGAATAAATGTAATAATATTTTGGATTGTTAGGTTTATTTTTGTCTTATAACAAATACACATTTATGATTGATTTGAAGCACTTAAACATACATAATATTAATTGTTAATCTCTTTTCATCATGAATCTAGGGATAATTAGGCCAGCATCGCTAGTTCTTATTGAGGTATTGTGTTTGTTTTGGTTAATAATTACATTATGAGCTATAATGGGTATTTTCTTTACTAGTAATTGGCGAGGACATAGTTGTGACATAAATCCTAGATATACAACGTAAATATGCACGACATGTCACGTGACTGGAATGAAACTGACAAATCTGAAGCAAGTTTAACACCCTTGACACATGTCAAGTACACGCCTCAGAACAAGTCACGCCTCAAAACAAAAAAGTTTATGAGGTGCAGCAATATCCGTTATTATATGATTGCAAATTGAATGACTACAAAGACATCCAGAAGAAAGACAGTGCCTGAGTGGAGTGTTATTTTTTTATTAATAAGCAAAAATATACCAAACCATACATGCAGTCTGTATATCCAGCATTTAAATGAAAAATATGCACTTCTGCTGGCTTTTGAAAATAACACAAAAAACTTAAATATGTGACTTAATTTTAAGCTATGGCTTTTTTTGGTTTGTTTATTTGTTTGTTTGTTTTTATGATAAAGACCGTTTTGTTCACTGAATTGTTCTGTAGCACAAATCTGTGACAAAAAGGTCTTTATATACACTTAATGAAGTTTTGCGGAGATTCACCAAACAAACAAAAATATTATTGAGGTCCTGCTATTCAAGGCCCTAAAACGCCACCAGCAATACGTTTATATTCTATGTGACACATCCCAACATTACCAAGCTCATACATAGTTTTGAAGATTATAAGCCACATTTATAAAGCATTTTCTGTCAAGTTCACCAGACTGTTTTAAAAGGAAAAACTAAATAAAAGTAAATAAGACAAGGTAAGTGGTGACCAGTGAAAAAGAATAATAATAATAATAATAATAATAATAATAATAATAATAATAATAATAATAATAATAATGAAGATGGTGATTATGTAGTGCGAAACAACATTATTATTATTATTATTATTATATTATATTATTATTATTATCATTTTTATTACGTTGTTAAGCGCTACATAATCACTGTCAATAAGAATAATAACAATAATAGTGTTGCACTTTAAAATACTTTTAATAGTCTTCTAACAGCTGGAGATGTACCGGTTTTCAAATCAGACTACAACTACTGCTGGTACCACGAAAAAAAAAAAAAATAGTACTACGACTAGAACTGTACAATTGCTACTAATAATAACGGTAACCGTAAAGCTGTTGGATATATAGGATTTTTCAAGTCCAACCTTTATTTATTTTATAACAGAGTTGCTGGAGGTCAGGGTGGTAACCTTATATCAAAACAAGACCTTTTGTAATGAGACCGCCCATCTCTACTATGTCCAACAGGAATGCATGGGTGGTGTCTGGTGTGGCTTGACATTTGGCGACTTCGCTCGAGTCGCTCTGTCCAGTGTGGATGCAGTTTAAGAATTCTCAGATTTCTCATTGGTCATTTTGATAGAACAGAAAGAATTGATCAGACAGATTTTGTAGCATAATTTTCTTATGCTAATGTTCCTAATTCAAGCAATGTAGTAGGTCTACCTATTTTGCAACTAGAGAATCTTTTTTTCCCAATTCATGTACAAACTTGAAATAAATTGCTGTTACACTTGAATGTTTAAGTAAAAAAAAAAAAAAAAAAAACACAGTTTAATTGATTTGTTGTTCAGTTATAAGACACCTGTATCCATTTTTAACATCCCCACTGTTTTTATTTATTTTTTATTAATAAATTATAATTTTATAAGTATTGTACACTTTAGCGCTGTATGTGCATGTCTGTATGTGTATGTCTGTATGTGTATATATTTATTTTAATTCATGAAGACCTTTTAGTTAAAATACCGGTATGTTTAGAAATCTAGTCATATTAAAGTTAAAAATAGTTACATGTGGTGGCCCATGGTCACATTTGGTTTCATCACCTCTGCTCTACAGTCACTAACAACCCCCAAAAAAACATTATAAATAAGAGGCAGAATAAGTTGAGATGTAGGTCAAGTAAATCCGTTGTCACAAAAACATGTTTCATCCTTTTTTAACCATGCTGGAGCAGACACAAGTGGTTTGCTTTTCAATTGTCACTTGCTCGCCAGTATTTCTTTTCAGTTGTATCATTTAACTTGTCTTGTGATGTCAAAAATAATTTTTGTGCTTCCTTTAATGTCTAAAGAAAGTTCAATGCTTTTCTCAAATTAAATACCTAAATCTGAAACTGTACTTGTGTGGTTGTTTCTAGTATTTAAGATGTCTCTGGGCTCTGTTAATTCAAACATTCGTTTTGTAATTTATGTAAAAATGGATTATGTAGAAGAAATGTAAAAGAACATGTTGAAAAGACTCCCTGTACCTCCACACTGTCCTATCTCTCTTTACTAGGATACTGTTCATCTTCAAACTGAATTGAAAAAAAAAAAAATAAAAAAAACAAATAAGATGGATAACATATCTCCCAAGCTCTTGGCCCCAAGAACGGAGAGAAAGAAACAGTGGCAAATGAATGTCCATATTTATATCCACCAGGTTGATACCCATGTGAGATGAGCAGCTGCAAACATAAGACGTTTTGTATAACTGCAGTGTCTCGCAATCATGGTATAGTTTAAACAAAAACAGAATTCTGTGGGGTCTGTTTACTTCTGTAGTTTAACCTTCTGTGCTTCATCAGAAAGCAGACTTTCAGCCAAATACTACAACTGCTACAGTTGGAATTGCAAAATGACATCTTCATGCGATGTTAGAACCAGAAGATTTACTTATCTGGAGTGAGTATTTTCAATATAGGCTTGTAATGTTGACCTAAATAGTAATGTTTAGCATTGTAGAAAAGCTGTTTCAGCTAAATATGACTTGGCCAAATTTTGACTTGGATATGGAAACCATATGGGACATTACACCTTTAGATATAATCCATGTGGGACAGGAGAACGGCAGGCCTTTGCAATAACTAAGTAACTCCATGGATCTTGCTGTTCAGATGTTATTGCCAATGCTCACAAAATGCTGGCTTGAACACCAAAAAAGTAAACTTATTCTAGATGATGGATGGTACTCATATAAATTTTTTTTTTTTTTTTAAGTAACACAATGCTGATGTCTCTGAATGTATTAATTAAACTCTAACGATGTCACTCGCTGACCACTGCCACCCGTTGCCCAGATGCTGTCTAGACAGGAGTCTTACGATAGGGAAATGCATAAAGTTTTTATACATTCTGTCTGTTGTCTTGAGGGGTGGTTATACAGCCTCAGGTTGAGAGGTTGGAGAGCCTTACTTATGAAGACTTTTGATTACTTGAAGTTGCTGGTATCAGAGGTAGGATATTGGATAGCCCTGGTACCTTCTGTGCGCAATGGAAGGAAATTGTTGCTGTGATTGCTGGAGTACATGAATACTGTTATGGATGTGTTGTCGGAAGGGCGCAGGGGTTATGTGGTTGCAATGCGACTGCTTACCCACCATTTCATAAAATGGCTTTTTGTATTGCTTACAACATGGCAGCACTTGTACGTGAAGCTACCTAACAAAAAATCACCTGATCGTTCAATTGGTGATCAAAGAGGTCACAAATATACCATACTGCCAAACTTGCCTTGATCTGAAAAGCAATCTCCATTAATCATTTGAAAATATTGTATCCCAATAAAACGAAGTGATGGCCCAATTAAATGACAAATAGCATTTATGCAGAAATCACTGTTATCAGTATCCCAATTAGGTGGTGCCGACTGTAATTATGTCTATTGTTGTGTTTCAAAGTCCAGGGTTGTAAAAATCAATAAAATATTTCATTAGGACCTCATTGCTAGCTGTATTCCACTCACATCCTTACTGGTTGTGTTTGCTTTTATCATTTTTGTCTGTACTTTGTTCTTGTAGTTATGTCTTACAAATTTTAGTCCACTTGGAGGCGAGTGGAGTGATGCATACCCTTAGTAAGATTCAAGAACAGTTTTCCAACAATTTCAAAAATTGATATCAGTAAATATTGGTATTAAGGAGTTAAGCGTTGCCATAGGACAACTTGTACAATTATCATCTTGTCCTATTTTAGTGCCAAATATTAGAAATAATAAAAAGAAAGGGTACATGTTAATATGCAGTAGGAGCATTAATTAGTAGTAGGGTTATAAATTAGTAGAAGTGATGAGTACTGGCATTCATTAGCATGAGTCAGTGCTCAAAGAGCAAGCATTGTTTCGTAGTGTACAGTTGCGAGTTTGTGCTTGGTGGTTTCAACGGATCGCTTTGTGGTCGGAGGTACAAAAGATTGCAGAGAGCCTTCTGTGCCTTCCAGTAGTACCGATTTGGATGAAAATGTCCCAGTTTCAAAGAAGGCAAAGCTGGCACCAAAGCGTAACAATAACGAATGGTGGGAGCTGGAATTTGCTGTTATTTTTGGTTCCACGTGTCTGTGGGAGACTACGTTTTCAAACCTGACCGAGCTGTTGTCGAAAACGCAGTCAAAACCAAAGCATGCCAAGTTCACACTAAACTTTAGACAGTTGTGCTTTTTTATTCCACTGTTTAGTTTTTGCAAAATCGGGGCACATTTCTTTCCACTTGACTAAGGTGTTTGTTTAATTTTAATAAATTAAAATGTTTATTATTAGTTAGTATGGGTTGATTTCTGTTGGACAAAAATGTCACAAAATATACAGCAGCTTTCAGAACTTTCTTTTCCTCAGACAAAACATCTGTATTTTTTTTGTCCTTAGTTGAAAATGCTGATATATTTGCATTTTGAATTTTTTTTTTTCATTGCTACCTTAACATATTGGTCACCACTAGTTTGAAGCCAGATAATCCCAATTGATCAAAAGGGTTTCACTTTATTGTACTCTTGTTCACTTTATTGCTGGTGGATCCCTGAGCCCATTGAGAGCCACCAGAATTAATCTCAATACTTGGTGTATTGAACAACCTTGCTTTAAAGTATTTCTAATTTAGTAGACAACTGATATATACATTTAGATTGATTATGACCCCACATGGATTTAATGTTATGTCCAATTTACTGTTCTAGCATTTTGATATTCATGGGATTAGTTGGAATACATGAGATTGCTGGTGAAACA
Source organism: Polyodon spathula (assembly GCF_017654505.1). Classification (NCBI taxonomy): domain Eukaryota; kingdom Metazoa; phylum Chordata; class Actinopteri; order Acipenseriformes; family Polyodontidae; genus Polyodon; species Polyodon spathula. The sequence goes on along the minus strand of NC_054540.1, from coordinate 29,946,436 downwards.
CTGATCCATCACAAAAACAGCCTTGTATGAATTATGAAAGAGGCTGCTATGTTCAGCACTAAGAGGTTTTGCTTTTCAATTCATTAGCACTTTTGGCTCAAGGTACATGGTGAATGGATAAAATGATGACATTATCTGTTTTGTCTTTGTCCATTGTGGAGAAATAAATGGTCGCTTGCAGCCCGCTCATTTTGCCCATGAAATTTATTTGCATTTATTTCCATGTATTTGAAGTGGGAAATGGAACGACATGACACCAGTGGTTTAAAAAGCACAAAGCAGCCCAGTGTGAACATTCAGCATCATTGTGAACCAAGTTGTCAAAACCCAACCAGTCACTCTTTTGTGACCACCTTTGAATTAACAGAAATGACAAATGAGCATTCAGGTCATCAATGAAGGCTGCAGTGTTGTCTTATTTTCATGGAGGCTGTGTCATATTTATATGACCAGATAGATGGATAGATGCTAGATGATGTGAAGTGAAGTACCATTTTATGGGTTCAGCATGAAATTATGTCCTGTCCTTTTATAACCTTGAAAGTGTTAAAGATTATAATATTACCTAATCCGTTTTGGTGTAATATTCCTTGTATGTTGTTTACATATATGCAATATTTGTTTCTTATTATTCAATGCACTGTTTTATTGGAATCCTCACCTTATGCAGTTTGTCTACATTTCAAAGAGGTTTCAGTCATTTTGTGATACAGAGCCCTTCTGTAGTTCAGAGAAGCAAAACTAAAAACGGGCATTCCATGGTATGCTGAAACAATCTTACAATAACGAGTGCTAAAGAAGACCCTTTGCAATTTCCATTAGAATCAGTTAACAGGTTCTCTAAATATTGTGTAATCAACAAGTGTAGTAATTATCCTTTACACACACACACACACACACACACATATATAGATAAACAGAGGTTTTGTACCGATGGCCCATCGCATGATCAATCCAATCACTAAAATAACAATTTTGTTAAGCATTTCCATTAATTTAAAGAACTTTAGATCTAACAAGGGAATCGCTATACTGGCACTGCTGTAATGCTTCTCTTTTATTCAAACTTGCAACACTGTCTTCTATGTTGCCGTGGAGTGAGAACTGCTGATCCCACCCCAGCTGTGAAAACACTTGAACAGAATGCACCTGAGGCCTCTGTGATATGCAGCCTCCTGTGCTTCATGCCTTTATCTTCTAAGAACAAAGCAAAAAATACCCATCGAAGTTTCTTTCCTTCAGAGAGAGATGTGCGAGAGACATACACTCATATCATTTCATCATGTCCTTACTTAAATTTACCAAACCACATGGCAACATTTTCACATTGATTAGCAGGTTTCTTACAGTGGCAGTCCCCTCTAAGTAACTTTTACTACATATCACAGGTGTTTCCTATTGTCTTCAACCTTTATGAAGTATGGGCTATGCTCATGATATAACTTGCAATTTTGCAGATAGCCAGGAGGACTTTGTATCAGTTACCACCTTCTGGCTGAGGTCTAAGTCAGTGAGATGCTGACTTCAAATCCCTTCTCAGCCGTGGTCTTGGCACAAGCAACCTCGGCCATACTCCCACTGTTGTAAAATTTGCTTTAAGCTGAAGTGAGATTTGATGGTGCAGATGGGTTCACCTGGAGGCACTCAGTCTTAACTCAGTCGGCCCCCTAAGCAAAACGAAGTGCCTCAGCTGCTATATAAACCTACACAAGGTTTAATAAAAGAAGAAAACTAAACACAATTGTTACAGTTCACTGACAGACGGCTAGGTTACATACTGCACAGGTGGCCTGAAGCCTGACCTGAATGATTTTACCATACATTTCATCAGTACATATCCTTTCAGAATGCTTTACTTGGCATGTCTATAAAAGCAGTCCATTATTGTTAGGTTAGGTAAATGTTGTTGTCTTCTCCGCATTATGTCTACTCTCATAATTTTATCATGTCCTATTTTTTCTAAGGCAAACTAGTCAATTTGTATACCATTTGAAAGGTATACAAATTGTCCATAAATTAATGTATGTAGTGTTAAAGTGCTGATAATTTAAAAACCGGATTTGTAACCCTGTGAATATCTTTATCAGAGCTCTGTGCTAGTGTAATCCCATTACCTGCTGTAAAGTGTGTGTCCTGTGAGCGTGCTACCATATTACTCTGGCTTTGTTTATCCAGCTGCAAGTGGCTGTTGTAAGGTTAAGAATCTCTCTTCTGTTTAAAACAGTTTTCATAAGCTGATTCATTCCAACAATAAATTGTTGTTGCCCTTCAGAACCTCACATATTATCAGGGCTAAATTAGTTTTACTTTATTGTGCTGATAATGAGAAGCTTTGAATGAGCCAGCTAAATCTCTGGGTTTTGTAAGTTGTTAGTGGTTGCCAGGCTAGAGGTTGGCCTGACACAGGGCAATAAGTGTGTTTAGTAATTTCTTGTAAACTCCCTCAAGTATGGCAACCAAAACTGTGGAACAAGAGATACATGTTGTCTTTGCTATGCAGTGTTCCCTCTAAGCTTTTTAGATACTGAGAAACTTGCTGTTTTGACTGAGAGGGTCAATTACACAGTGTAACAAATTTTTTTTTTTTTTTTGGTTCCTGGGTAGTAAGTGTTATTTCCTAATTGCTTATGCCTCAAAAGTATAGAAAATGGCTATTATTCCCCACAAACTTTGCTTTTGTGACCAGGACAGTGATATTTTGAAATTTACCTATTTTCCAGAACATTCCAGATGGATTCAGTACTGAGTAAACTTGGAGTAACTTCTAGAACTTTCTAGACCTTTCCAGTAATATAAATAGTAGTATAAATACAGGAGCCTTAAGCCCACCAGTTCAATTTAGTTCCAGCTGCCTAAGTGGATACATATCTGCATTTTTCTGAGATGGCCTTGAAGTATGATGAGTACGGCTGGGAGGTCATAGGAGACTTCAAAATGGTGGCATTCCTGATGGGTCTCCAAGGCGGTTTTACCAAGTTTCCCTGCTGTCTTTGCCTTTGGGACAGCAGGGACACCAAGGTGCACTACCACAGGCGGGACTGGCCACAGCGGACCGAGTTCTCTGTGGGGAGGAACAACGTCAAGTGGGAGCCACTGGTGGACCCCCGGAAGGTGCTGATGCCACCACTGCACATCAAATTGGGCCTTATGAAACAATTTGTCAGAGCTCTAGATAAGGAGTCAGCAGCCTTCAAGTACCTTCAAGACTTCTTCCCTAAGCTGTCTGAGGCAAAGGTCAAAGGTGGTGTCTTGGTCGGACCACAGATAAAGAAGATCCTGGAGTGCAATGAATTCCCCAAGAAGCTCACTAGTAAGGAGAAAGTGGCTTGGAACAGCTTTGTCGCAGTGGTTCTGGGCTTCCTGGGCAATCACAAGGCCGAAAACTATGTGGAGCTGGTTGAGACTCTGGTGAAGAACTACGGCACAATGGGCTGTAGGATGTCCCTCAAAGTCCATATCCTTGATGCTCATCTTGATAAATTCAAGGAGAACATGGGAGCGTACTCGGAGGAGCAAGGCGAGCGCTTCCACCAGGATATACTGGACTTTGAACGCCGCTACCAAGGACAGTATAACGAGAACATGATGGGAGACTACATTTGGGGGCTGATTCATGAAAGTGATTTACAGTATAATCGTAAATCTCGAAAAACTACTCACTTCTAAATCTTTTGTAATCATTTTTGGATTACTTTAGTATAAATACATGTTAATTTGGAATCATATGTTGTTTTTTTCTGACTTTATGTGAACTAAAAGACACAAATTCGCCCATTTTCTCATTGGAAATAGGTAAATTTCAAAATATCACTGTCCTGGTCACAAAAGCAAAGTTTGTGGGGAATAATAGCCATTTTCTATACTTTTGAGGCATAAGCAATTAGGAAGTAACACTTACTACCCAGGAACAAAAATTGTGTTACATAGTGTTATCAGTGAGAAACCTTCAGCCACACATTAACCCTTAATATATTTTTTGTTGCATTGTACAATTTAGAAACAATATTCCAACACAAGTATCTCAACAATTTTACAATTTACTTTAAATTTAAACAAGACATTTATTGTGGCTCTGCCTGTGATCTTGATCCTATGCAGCTCTGTCGGTTGCTATCATAGATATAGACTGCATGCTTAACTAGTGGCCTGCTAAAATTGCTTTATACTACTGCATAAAACATGGGCTCTGCACTGCCTTTAATTGTAACTGTCTTTCGGGGTACTAATTGTACCAAATTCTGTTTTTCAAAAACGGACATTCCCACTTTTTATCAACGTAATAACTAAATATGGCATTTGAAGATAACTCTAATGTTGGTAGTTAAAATAAGTACATTTAACAAATACAGTAACTCATTCGTAGATTTCTAATGTCATGGTTAGTAATTCAGCAGTTGTGTAAAAGTTGGTCTAGTTGCTTTGTGCAGATGTGTAGATGGGTCCAATTCAATGTGCAGTTTATATAGATGAGTCTGATAGAATGAAAGTTTCATATAGATGGGTCCGATACAGTGCAATTCAAGAGTCAATTCAAGTTTCATAAAATCAGGTTCAGATTTATTATTGGCCAGTCACCATTCCAAATTCAACTAAGTTGGGGGTCTGGCCACTAACAGTAACATTTGAGTTATTTCAGGATACGTAAGGACTACTAAAATGATTGTCCGTATTATTAGGCATACAATGTGTTTCCAGTTATGATAGAGATTTAATATCTACATATATGTAGTTATAGATAGTTCTACATTTGAGTCCCCTTTCCCCAACTTCAGGAGCTACTTGCTGCTTCACTGTTAACTATGCTGGGGGAGGTGGGACTGGGGCAACCTTTGGCTACCTCACAGCCTCTGCCTGGCAGCTCTATTCAGCAGTCTTATGGTTGGCAGTGAAGAACCTGCACTAGTCTCCTAGTCCCCTCAGGAACAGAAACCACTAATTCCATCACAGTGATAGCTATTCACAGTGGAGATTGATCATCTCTGGATTGGGTTTTGATCCAGGCTTTGCACATGGCTAGTATCTGTGTTCCAAACGGTTTTCTGAAGACAAGCAAGCAACACTTTATCTCCATCTTCAGAAGTTTGGAGTTAGTTAGTCCAGGGGTCAAATGAGAAAACTCTAATGTAGTTTAAACAGGCAAACACACCAGTGATAATTCCTACATTAGCTTTTAATGTCAATTAAGTAAAATGAAATCATTTTACTTTAAATTGAAATAAATTGGCCATCACAATGCTGTTTACCAGTTTTATCAAGGTACTGCCTTTAGAAATGTTTCGCAGTATATGTCACTGATATACAGAGCAACCAATTGGATTATTAAACCAGTTCAACATTTCTGGTATTTCCCTCCCTGTTGGTATTGTTTATTAATTAGCTGGTAGCCAATGTCTGGTTTCTCCAGACTGGACGTGCCTGCAACCAATCCCTGCTGCTAAAATGTATAGGATTTGCATCACTTAATGTTTTATAAGTTCAGAGTCAGCTGCTGCCTTCCATACAAATATCTCCTCTCACTATCTCTCTCTTACAGCTGTAGCTGCGCACCTCATAAAACATCTCTAGAATGCTGGATTGTTTACTTCAGATGTCGGGGGCTAGTTAGCTGTGATGTTATGCTCTTTTAATTCAGCAGAAAATGTGCCAAACAGGGGCTAGTAAGAAAAGCTGATATTAAGGAAGGGGGTTCTTTAATTGCTAACGCTGCTTTTTATTGGGTTTAATGATGATGAAGACAACAGGAATACAATATTGCTCTCATCAGTCCTGATAGAAATATAATGATGCTGCCTTTATACAGCGAAACACAGCTTCTGTTCATGAGTGAGAGGCCACAAGTGGCAGGGCTACTTGTTCAGTTAGGCTGTGTTTTTATGGGTTTAATGAAGCAGATTCCAGAAAATCCTTATTACCGGTGCTTGAGTAGAGTATCACCGGAGCATCTCAAAATCAGTGGCTTGCAACTGAGTTAATAGCCCTCTTCATTTATGAATCGCATAAGCAGAAAAAAATGCAGCATCTGATGAAACTCAAGGTTGTTGATTTTTCTGAATTGTAAAGTAGCTTTTTATTTCAGTGGTTTTTTTTCCCCCTTTACATCTTGACCATTTGTTTCATAGTTGTGTGCATATAATCAGACTTCAATGAGTCAACTAAACATTTTCATCCTGTTTACTGTACATTTATGCAGCTATATCTAGTCTCACAAATTCAGTGACACATTTCTGTTATCTAACTCTCTCCTGCACAGGCTTAATTATTACACCACATTAAAAAAAAAAAAAAGCCTCTAAAAGTATTTGTTTTAGGGTATTGCAAAGGCTATCCTAAAAATGGATGATACTGTTTATATATAAGTTAAGCAGCAGCAGCAACTGATCCAGTGGCTGTTAGGCAGTCTTCAGAGGCTCCAGTGTGAGTGCTGTATTAGGCCTTCAAATAAAGACTCGGTGAACAGTAATTAACACAGTTGTGGACATTTGAATGCTTGAGTCCTGATGTAGTGGCTATAGTAAGTATCCACCCCCCTTGGACATTTTCACAGTTTGTTGTGTTACAACCTGAAATCGTGATGCATTTAAATGGGATTTTGTTTCCTTTGATTTACACAACCTACTCAACACTTTGAAGGGGCAAGAGAATTTTTATTTTGCACAGCAGTTAATGAAAAATAAACCTGAAATGTCTTGGTTAAATAAGTATTCACCCACCTGAGTAAATACTTGGTAGAACCACCTTTGGCAACAATTACAGCTGTGAGTCTTTTGGGTTAAGTACCAGGTTTGCACACCTGGATCATGCAATATTTGTCCATTCTTCTTAGCAGAATTGTTCAAACTCTGTCAAGTTAGATGGAGATCGCTGGTGGACAGCAAGCTTCAAGTCTTGCCAAAGATTCTCAATCGGATTCAAGTCCGGGCTTTGAGTGGACCACTCTAGGACATTCACTTTCTTGTTTTTAAGCCACTCCAGTGTTGCTTTGACTGTGTGCTTGGGGTCATTGTCGTGCTGAAAGATGAACCTCTGTCCCAGTCTTCAGTCTCTTGCAGACTGAAACAGGTTTTCCTCAAGGATTTGCCTGTATTTAGCTCCATTCATTTTGCCCTCTACCCTGACAAGCTTTCCAGTCCCTGCTGATTTTGAGAAGAATCCCCATAGCATGATGCTGCCACCACCATGATTCAAAGTAGGGATGGTGTTATCTGGGTAATGTGCTGTGTTGGGTTTGTGCCAGATATAACGCTTTGCATTTAGGCCAAATAGTTCAATTTTTGTTTCATCAGACCACATAATCTTTTGCCATGTCTTTTCAGAGTCTCCTACATACCTTTTTGCAAATTCCAAGCAGGGTTTTACATAGGCTTTTTTTCAGAAATGGCTTCCTTCTTGCCACTCTTCCATACAGGCTAGATTTGTGGAGTACCTCAGCTATTGTTGACACATGGACAGTTTCCCCTATCTCAGCCATGGAATGCTGTAGGTCTTTCAGAGTTGTCATTAGCCTCTTGGTGGCTTCTCTGACCAATGCCCTTCTTACCCGGCTGCTCAGTTTGGGAGGACGGCCTGATCTAAGCAGATTCTGGGTGGTGCCATATACCTTCCTCTTCTTAATGATTGACTTGACTGTGCTCCAAGGGATATTCAATGCCTTTTGAAATATTTTTATACCCCTCCAATGATCTGTGCCTTTCCACAACTTTATCAGGAGTTGTTTTGAAAGCTCCTTCGTCTTCATGGTAGTATCTTTGCTATGAATGCACTACCCAACTGTGGGACCTTACAGAGACAGGTATATTTAATCTGAAATCATGTGAACCACTTTTATTGCACACAGATGGATTCCATTTAACTTATTGTGTGAATTCTGAAGGCAATTGGTTGCACCTGAGCTTATTTAGGAGTGTCATAGCAAAGGGGGTGAAAACTTATCTAATGAAGACTTTTCAGGTTTTTAATTTTAATTGATTTGTCCCCCCCCCCCCCCCCCCCCCTCCTCATTTTTTAACACATTGAAAGTGTTGAGTAGGTTATGTAAATCAAAGGGGAAAAAAACTCCCATTTAAATGCATCAAGATTTCAGGTTGTAACACAACAAACTGTGAAAACGTCCAAGGGGGGTGAATACTTCCTATAGGCACTGTACGTGAAGTTCATAAATGGGTGTGATTTATGTAGGGTGGATAGTTAAAATACAGTATGTGTCAATATTAACCAGGTTTCAATATGACAATGTGAGAAATTAATTTAATCTTGAATTATTTTGCTGTAGGAAGAATTATTTTGTTTTGAGTTGGCCTATGTGTAAGTCATTGTCATCACAATGGCTGATGGTTTGTTCCTACATTTTTGTGTTCAATTGCAGAATTATTCCTGAACTTGTGACTTCTGCTCTATTAACACACTGCTGTTTCTGACTGCTTTGTGGAGCACTAACTTCAGACTCCAATGAAATGACAGTTATGAATCACTATAATTGATGCCTTTCAGAGATGCCTTTCAGAGTTGTTCACCCACCTAACTCAATCTTCAAGACTGCCTGCTGCTAAGTGATTTCAGGAGTGCATATAGCAATACATTTGAAATTAATCACATTTGCAAGTCTTTTGTGGTAGGTGATTTTTTTTCTTTTTTAATTATTTCTATTTTTATATCACTTAAATAGTAGACCTATTAAGAAATTGGCATTATTTTTCTGTCTAGCAAGTTAATGATATGGTAGGTAATGGTTTACAATAATCTGTAAAATGATCTACCACATATTGACAAACTGGATGAAACACAATTTGAGATAATAAATCATTGATTAACACAAGTACCATAAGAATTAAGGGATATCCCAGAAGTTATTCTGCCTAAAATTCAGATCTGGGTATAATAAATGATATCTTGCTATTATTGAAATTGTGCAGTATTTCTATGGTATTCTGTATATGAAATAGACTTAATTTGCATTGATTTGTGTGCATATGTTAGTGCGTGTGTGTGGTTATCCAAATAAATACAAACATTGTGAGAAGTACAGCACGGTATTTCTTTTCACAGATAGATTTGTATGAAGTTTAAAGTTTGGTCAGATACGTTTAGGTAATTACAAATACTGAAATGCAAGTTGACAATGCTGGGAAAAGATATTAAACAGTAAAAAATTCACTGTGGCTTTTACAACTGGTTGCTGTTGTTACCTTCTGTAATTGCTGATATTGTCCTGGGGAAATTGATCAGCAGGAGATTGCAAGCAATATTACTAACCCTTACACCCTATTTATAATGCTTTTACTCATGAGTTATTTTTAGAAATGTTTTTTTTTTTTTTTTTTTTTTTTTTGATATGCAAGATAGTGTTATTTTCATAGCTCCCAGTATAACGTTTAAAGTTTATGTACCTATTCTTTCCTAGAGTTAACACATTTTGATTCATAAAGTCAAATTAAACTGGCTTGAATAATGTAACGTTAACATATTGAATTTCATACCACTTTGTAGTTTTGCATATACTTAAAACTGACAACAATTCAACAATTTGATATTTCGCAATCTAACATGGCTTCCGTTAGACTCTTGCCATTTTGATTTGGTAGTTTTCTTTAAACAGCATGATGTTAAATGTAAGTTTTGCATGACCTAAAATTTTAGGATTGAGACATATTTAAAAAAATAAATGTATGAACATAATTTCGATCTTTAATATCATGTGATCAAATAAACTACAAAATGATATTGCAAGTCTACCGGAAACCTCAATAGTAGTACAGCATTTCATAATAGAGTTTGTCAGTTTTTCAAGTATATGGAAAACTAGAAAGCGGTATGTAAAGCAAAATTCATTAATTCCATAGGGTGATGCAAAACTTTTGGTCATAGCTGTAGGTACAAGGTTTCCTTTCATTGAAGGCCTTCCCTTTTTTTTTTTCCAAACAGACCATTTTTGGGGAAACGTTCTATTTTAGTCTTATTAAGAAAATAAGAACATAAGAAAGTTTACAAACGAGAGGAGGCCATTCGGCCCATCTTGCTTGTTTGGTTGTTAGTAGCTTATTGATCCCAAAATCTCATCAAGCAGCTTCTTGAAGGATTCCAGGGTGTCAGCTTCAACAACATTACTGGGGAGTTGATTCCAGACCCTCACAATTCTCTGTGTAAAAAAGTGCCTCCTATTTTCTGTTCTGAATGCCCCATTGTCTAAACTCCATTTGTGACCCCTGGTCCTTGTTTCTTTTTTCAGGCTGAAAAAGTCCCTTGGGTCGACACTGTCAATACCTTTTAGAATTTTGAATGCTTGAATTAGGTCGCCACGTAGTCTTCTTTGTTCAAGACTGAACAGATTCAATTCTTTTAGCCTGTCTGCATATGACATGCCTTTTAAGCCCGGAAAAATTCTGGTCGCTCTTCTTCTGCTTTCTAGAGCAGCAATATCTTTTTTATAGCGAGGTGACCAGAACTGAACACAATATTCAAGATGAGGTCTTACTAGTGCATTGTACAGTTTTAACATTACTTCCCTTGATTTAAATTCAACACTTTTCACAATGTATCCGAGCATCTTGTAAGCCTTTTTGATAGCTTCCCCACATTGGACTAGCGCATTTTCTTAAAGAATGCTTCAGATTCCTGTTTAATATTTTTTGGCGAATTTTAGACTGTTTGTTTTATGAATTTTCTTTTAATAGTGGTTTGCAACTCTTCTGTGTTCAGCCATCTCTTGTACAGTTCTTTAATGTACTGTTATGGCTGATGCTTCTAAATTTTTCTTTAAATCCTTGGCTGTTAACCCTCTTTTTTTTTTTTTTTTTTTTTTAGCTGCTCGGATGATTCTCCTACCTGCTGAACCTGTAATTGTCTTTGGAAGTCCAGTTATTTCAAGCGTTTCAGTTGTATTTGTTCTGTGGTACTTCTTGATTATTGCTCTGATTGTGGATTGTGTTGTTCCGTATTTCTTTGATACTGGTCTGTAGCCATGTCCTTTGTTGTAGTTTGCTAAGAGTGCTTTTCTTAAACATGAATACAACTCCTTTGTCTTGACCATCTGCAGTGTTTCCAAAATGTTCTTCTTTAACAGATTTTTTAAAAAAATATATTTTTCTTGCTATTAACTTTATAATGTGGCTTTGACACTGGATTGTTTTCAATAAATTAATATATTTTTATATATGTTTTGTTGCAGTTTTACAGAATGTGAATGTAAAGGTGGCAATATTTTGTCGTGAACAAATATTCTAAATTGCTTAAGTTGTGTTTTTTTTTTTTTTTTTAATGAAGGTTGTTTGTTAACCTACCAGTAATTGCATATTTTGGTCTTTTGAGTTTCAGTAAATTAACTCGGGCATACAAATCTCTGGAGTACAGTCGGCACCTAATAAATGTGAGAGATCATCCATTATTCACCAAGCTAGATAATTTAATTTACAATGACTTGCCTTTCTTTCTGCAAAGGCAAGCACCCACTGACTCCAGAAGATAGACAGCCTTGTGACATCTCGGCAGAAGCTCGAAAGCAAGCCTGGTTTTCAATTCTTGGTGTTAAGTTTCCCTAACTATTGTCTTAATTGTATGGGTTCTTAATTAGGCTGTTTTAATTGTCACGTGAAAAACAATGTAAGGGGTGTGTTGCTTTAATAGTGACTTGCATGTGGTGCAGCTTTGAAATTGATACTTGTTTCTTTCTCTTTTTAAATCCACCATTATTTCACACTGTGTGGTGGTTATCTTTAACATTTCAAATTTTATACATGTATGGTTGTCTTATTTTAACTGTTTTTTTTATTTTTTTTGTCATTGTGGACATTTTTAAAAAGTATGTTGCTATTTATAAATGTGTTCTGTACTGTTTTCTTTAACAGTGTTTTGTACAGTTTTGGTGTATTTTATTTCTTCTATGGTCATATATAAAATTAATTGAAATGAAACCCCTAATTTTGAGGTAAATTCTGAGTAACTTAGCAACTCCATTTCAAAGCACCCCCACCCGTCTTCAGCAAAACCTGTTGTGCAACTTTGCTTTGTCTTGAACACGTGAAATTTTTGAAAAAGTAAGACAACTGAACATTAGCTGCCTACAGGGATCAAGTGCAATTCTATTAATGATGACTTGTGTATAAAAAATACTGTTAAATTCTTCTTTAGAAAACAAATATTAAACCAACTGTGCATAATAAGGCTGTATACTGTATGAAGTTAGTGTTTTCGCTTTCCAAAATGCTTGGGCTTATTTTTCTATCAAAATATGTCACTTTAAAATCATCAGTCGTACTGGCCACATCTATTGAGTCAATTGCGCGTCCGAATGGATCTTCTCCGCGTTTTCTTCTTCTTTTTTGTGCAAAACAATGCACAGACAACAGCGATCGCCTCCTCGCTAGAGTCCACGATTCTCCCAAATGATGTCTAGGATTGTGCAATGAAAATAGGCACAGTCCATGACGAGATATCTCGTGTAGTGTGTGTAACTTGCAATCCCCGATCTACAGTGAGAAATCGTAGCTCAACTGGTAAGTGTGAGAGGCGCTGCGTCTCCCGATTACAAAAATCGGGCAGTGTAAGCCCGGCTTAACAGTTTTTAACATTTGAAGTGTTGAAAAAAAATATTGGAAAAGAGAATTCAAATTTATTTCTTAACCATGCATTTTAAACCAGCATTTTTTAAATTTTATTGTATTAACCATTTTTTGGGCTTAGCTGGGCTGGGCTGGGCTGGGCTGGGCTTGGGGGGTGGGGGTACGCATATTATTGCTAAGAATTGGAGTAGAAAATTTCTTGGCTGTTTTGGAGGGTGGAAATGGATGATTCCCTCGTCACTCAAGGGAAATCAGTCTGTATTGCCTAGCATGCCAAAGAGGGCATGTGGCTGAGGTAATGTCTTACAAAATTTATGTTGATTATTGTTTTACTAAGAATACTTGCATCATTTTAGCAGTTTTAATATCACCCTTATAATAAACAATCTGACACTTGTCTAAATCACCATCGTTCACCATATGTTATACTGCTGCTAATAATACTTATGATAATAATAATAAAAGCAGGCCAAGTTGTCACCAAACTAATTCATCAATGTATGAACTGAGAATAGGCAGTCAACCATGTCCATAAACCATGTGAAGGCTCATCGCAAAGCCAGAAAGTTGACAAAGTTTTTCTGGGATACTGTGCAGGGTTGCATTTTACGTTCATTCATGTGCACAGTTATAAATTGAACCTGATAAGTAGAGGGATAGTGCGTTTTGCTCTGTGAAAGAATTAAGGTCAATGCGTTATGCAGTTTAGTTAATCTGTCCTGCTTCTTCTAAATGCTAGAGGTGTAATTAGAAGCTGGTTTGTCACAGATTACTACTGAAATACAGTGTTTCACCAGCAAGTGTCACATGCTAAAGATCAGAGTCTGAATAGAGCAGGTTACAGCTCGAGCTTCAGGTAACTGTCACCAGAATATACATGTTTAAGTTACAGCGTCTAAACTCGATTCAGTTGTGGTAAAGAAACGCAGGGCTCTACATTTTACTCAGGTGGAGAATAAGGTTTAGAAAGCAGAAAAATCTACAATAAAATCTAGTTAACAACAATAAATAAATAACAGTATTTAAAAAAAAAAAAAAAAAACTTATTCAATTTCAGTCATAAACACCATTTTATTTTAATTAGGAATGCCAACGCACCACAACATCTCACAGGCTAAAGTAAAGCTAAAATTCACTGCTAAAAGTACTGTACTGTGATGTTCGTGCTTCCAGTGTGAAAGAAAGTGTGTAATATAATTGTGTACATTCGAGTCCAAGTAAGCATTTTATGAGCTGCTGGTTATAGTTCAACAGAGCGTATTGCAATAACATGCCTGAATCTACGCAGACTACTTATTCCTCAGTAAAGTTTCAAATATCAATTATCATAGTCACAGACAGGAACTTGTGAGCGCATCTAACTCCAACTCCATGCTGCCCCATATATAACACAATAAACCATCTTTTCTCTCATGGGAGGTGGGGCTAGATCGAGACGTTACACATCTCAAAATATACTAATGCATCATTATGGTTTACTGTAGAACAGCGGTGGCCAATACGTGGATCTCAAGAGATTTTTGGTGGATCTTGGGGGAAATCTGAACAAGAGTAAACATATAAGCATATAGCATAGTTTTAACAGGGTTGATTGCACTTTAAAAAATATATTTTGTATTCTGTATTTAGTTTTTGCAGGAAACAAAAACAGGACACATTTCTTTCCACTTGACGAAGGTGTTTCTTTAGTGTTAATAAATTAAAATGTTTATTGTTACTTTTTATGGGGTCATTTCTATTGGACAGAAATGTTACAAAATATACAGCAGCTTTCAGAACTTTCTTTTCCTCTGATAAAAAAAATTAAAATCCCTTAAGTATTTGTCGTCCTTTTTTAGTTGAAAATGCTGGTATGTTTGCATTCTGTTTTTAATTTTTTCATTGCTACCTTAACATATTGGTCACCATTAGATTAAAGCCAGGTAATCCCAATTGATCAGAATGGTTTCACTTTATTGTACTCTTGTTCACTTTAATGATGGTGGATCGTGGAGCCCATCGAGATCCACCAAAGTGGATCTCAATATTTTGGTGTATTGGCCACCACTGCTATAGAATGTGCTGTATATAATAAGACCTAAATGCCCAGAAATGTTTGTGCAATACAAAACTTAAAATCTAAAGCACAACAACAATAGTAAATGTGCATCTTTTTTTTTTTTTGTTTGTTTGTTTTTTGCATGGTTTATATCTTGCAAACCTAACAATTTTCTTTTTCTAACCGACAGATAGGCAAGGTTCCACCAAGTCTTAAATGTTAGGGAAGAAACCTAGCAAATAGCATATTACAGAATGTTCCTAACGTGGTCATTTAAGAAAGTAAGTCAGGAGAGCATTTTCTGTAACATCAACTCTCCTAAACTTGTAGTTAGGACATTCTGTCTCTGAAGATAAGATAAAAATGTCACTTAGGATGCTTTTGTAATATGGCCCCTGGTCACTATAGAAGGCCATCTTCCATTTGATCAAAGAGAAAATTGAAACAAACCCAAGAAAGTACAGTAGAGTAAATCTAAACCAATGCTGAAAGTTCATATTTCAAACTTTGTGTCTGATTTACTGTTGCTTAATGCTGTATCATTGAGATTGAGATTGATAAAAATAAATAAATACTATTATTCCATTGGAATCGAAGGGGTTGAGACTGTTTGCCAAAACCTGAATCTTCTGGCCTTTTATTTGAAAAAAAAATGTTATTATTAATATTAAGATAGTCAAACATGCTTTTTTCCCCTTTGAACACAATAACTGTACCAGTTACTATAAGAAAACAAAAAAAATGTTCCAAAACCATGAACAGCAACCTATTCCCATGTAGGGCCAATGCATTTCCCAAGGTGGATTTTTGTTATTGGTCTGATAGAGCAGTTATTTCAACCTTTGTGGTTTATGTACAAATCTTTTCCTTTCCAACGCTTTTCCAATATAATTTAAAACTAAACACTGAAGTGGGAACAGATGCTGCACAGCCAGCATAGCAGTGGCTGCATGGCAAGAAACATGATCATGCATACAGTTTGAAATGATAAAGTGGGGTGCAGATCAGTTGAATAACTTATAAATGTGTTTGATATTAAGAGAAGTTTGATAATAACTCAAATGATGTTCTAAGGAGCTTGTTTCCATTGACTCCCCTTATATTCTGTCCGGAACATCTCAATGTATGCAGAGTTAGACATTGCGAATGTTTCAGTTAAGCAGTAGAACCCGAAGAAGTGGGCTTTACCGTCTGGTAAGGTCCGCCCTGTAACTTTTGAATGTCCCGAGCAGACGGTAAGGGCTTTTAATATAACAAGAAAATGGTAACTCGGTAACGCTTTATATTGTGTGGTATAAATGAATATTAACATGCAATTGCATATTAAATTAATGTTAAATTTAATATTTAGTAAATATGCAATAGCTGGTTTCTTGCTAAATGCTAACCAAATGTTGATTGAAAATGTAATTGCATATCATGTCCATTTTATATTACATTTTGTTACCCTTGAATATGTAATAATTGCCCATTGTTTACATGTTTTTAATTGAAAATACAGTTAATCTGACTTAAATGTCAATGGAAAGTAACAAGGAATGATTGAACGTAAATGTAATATCAATTGCATATGTATTACATATTTAATATGCAATTACATATCTATTTAATATTGATTTATGCCATGCAATATAAAGCATTACAGAGAATTCTTTTTAATATCTGTGCCATCTTCAGACTATATAAACTATTGTGCTTTCAGTTATCGTTGGGCTTCAGTGCATTGGTAAATTCAACACATTGTTCTACCTTTCTTGCATGCATTAACAAATACAAAATTAATAGGACTGTATAATACTTTGATTCAGAGCAGTGAGTCAATATAGTTTGAAGTGTACAATACAAGTACTGTAGCAGTAGTATACAGTGTATCTCCAAAGTATTCACCCCCCTCGGACTTTTCCGCATTTTATTGTGTTACAACATGGAATCAAAATGGATTTAATTAGGAGTTTTTGCCACTGATCAACACAAAAAAACTCCATAATGTCAAAGTGAAAAATAAAATCTACAAATTATTCTAAATTAATTACAGATATAAAACAGAAAATAATTGATTGCATAAGTATTCACCCCCTTTGCTATGACACACCTAAATAAGCTCTGGTGCAACCAATTGTCTTTAGAAGTCATATAATTAGTCAAAAGGAGTCCACCTGTGTGCAATCAAGCTGTTTCGCATGATTTCAGGTTAAATACACCTGTCTCTGGGAGGTCCCACAGTTGGTTAGTACATTTCCTAACAAAAACTACATCATGAAGATGAAGGAACATTCAAATGAAATCTGGAATAAGGTTCTTCGAAAGCACCAATCGGGGGTAGGATATAAGAACATTTCCAAGGCATTGAATATCCCCCGGAGCACAGTAAGTCCATTATTAAGAAATGCAGAGAATATGGCACAACTGTGAATCTGTCTAGAACAGGCTGTCCTCAAAAACCGAGTATCTGGGCGAGAAGGGCACTAGTCAGGGAGGCCACCAAGAGGTCTACGGCAACTGTAAAGGAGTTACAGTCTTCCACGGCTGAGCTGGGAGACACTGCATGTGGCAACAATAGCCCGTGTGCTTCACAAAACTGACCTTTATGGGAGAGTGGTAAAAAAAGAAAGCCATTGTTGAAAAAAACTCACATCAAATCTCAGCTAGAGCTTGCCAGAAGGCATGTGGGAGACTCTGAGACCAAGTGGAAGAAGATAATATGATCTGATGAGACCAAAATAGAGCTTTTTGGCCTCAACGCTAAGCGCTATGTTTGGCGCAAGCCTAACACCGCACATCATCCTGAGAACACCATCCCTACCGTGAAGCATGGTGGTGGCAGCATCATGCTATGGGGATGTTTCTCTGCATCAAGGCCTGGAAAGCTTATGAAGATAGAGGGCAAAATGGAAGCAGCAAAGTACAGAGAAATCGTGGAGGAAAACCTGCTGAAGTCTGCAAGAGAGCTGGGACTAGGGAGAAGATTCATCTTCCAGCAGGACAGTGATCCCAAACATACAGCCAAAGCCACATTGGAGTGGCTTAAAAACAAAAAGGTCTATGTCCTGGAGTGGCCCAGTCAAAGCCCAGACCTCAATCCAATTGAGAATATGTGGAAAGAGTTGAAAATTGCTTTTCACTAAAAAGGTCCCCATCCAACTTGACGGAGCTTGAGCAATTTTGCAAAGAAGAATGGGCAAAAATTACAGTGCCCAGATGTGCAAAGCTGGTAGAGACTTATCCAAATAGACTCATGGCTGTAATTGCTGCCAAAGGTGCCCTACCAAATATTGACTCAAGGGGGTGAATACTTATGCAATCAATTATTTTCTGCTTTGTATTTGTAATTAATTTGGAACAATTTGTAGATTTTATTTTTAACTTTGACATTATGGACTTTTTTTATGTTGATCAGTGGCTAAAACTCCATTTTGATTCCATGTTGTAACACAATAAAATGTGGAAAAGTCCAAGGGGGGGGGGGGGGGGGGGGGGGGGATACTTTTGAATGTTAGTTTACACTAACTTATACACAGCAGATCATTCCAGATTCATGAGGGATTGATCATCTCCTGTACGATTTAGGGTGTACTTATACTCATAAGGATTTCGACTTGTAAGCACTTGTTATATAGCCTTCTCTAGAACCATAAATATAATTCCGCCAGTTTGAACGAGCATGAACAATCGATTGACGTCAGAGTAGAACTCTATGTGCAGTTTAGCTGCGTTCTGACAATATGCAAGATTGTCTTTTATGTCCACAGCGCTCCCTGCTGCTTTGTTTAATGCATTTTCTGCTTTCTTTTGCCACCTGGTGATAGGACTAAGGAAGTGCAGCTGATTTTAAAAGTTGGTAAAAAATAAGATAAAAAATAAAGAATTGCAAGGCAGTGACAGGTAAACAGCAGGCAGTGGCTATCGCAGTAATTGTTCCTTCAATTAGGATTTGGCCAAATACTGCGTTTTACTGTAGTGTTGTTTCCTCCAGAGCCTGCTACAAACCATCATTTCCTCTTCTGTGTCCTTTACTCATGATGACTGACTTGATACTCCATGAGGTGCTTCTGTATTTCCCAGAAAATCAATTATAGTACACCACACAGAGATTCCTGGAGTATGACTCCTTTTTGAGTTAACATGCTTTCAAATACTTTTTTGAAACGCACTTGTCTCAAAGGTGCACCACGGCTACTATCCCTACTTCATAAAAGGTTTGTAGTTGATGAAAAGTCCAATCCAGCTTGCACTGGGTCTTTTGGACTTGGTCACAGGGACATTTCCTGAGGTTTAAGAAAACAAAAAGGAGTCCAGTGCTGGTTGTTGTCTTTTTAATGTTTTATCAAGTTTTTTTTCCTTCTTATATTAGGTGGACTTTATGCTGAGCTTTGAAATTCAGCTCTGTCCTCATTGCACGTATGCGTAGTTATATAATTGGAATTTCCTGATTTTTTTTCCATGTTGTGGCGCATTGCCCAAAGTTTATTGCACTGTGGACTGACATCTGAAATGGAATTGCAACCAGAGTTGTGCCAATTTGTCATCTCATTTTTATTAATCAAGTCTTTGGCAAGGTTTGAAATTCTTTCTTTTCTTTTTGACTGACCACGGAACCACTAGCTTTGGACATTTTGGTGCCTACCTGTGGGGCCAGAATGTTAGCTAGTAGTTTTCTGGTTACATGATCAAGAGGTTAGGAAGGAGTCCATAATGTTGTAGAACATATATGAGGAGTCTTGGATTGTTAAAACCCAGTTTTTTGGAAAGTTTTTCAGGACCCTCAGCATTAGCCATGTAATTAAAGTTCCAAAAGTACATTTGACCTTACTGCAGTAATGAATTCAAGCCAATTACTGTAAAAACCTTTGTACAAGTCTATTTTCTAGGTATTTTAGGGGATCCTAAAAAGGGTGGAACGGCTTATACACCGGTGTGACCTACAGGTTTTTCCTGAAATTGTTGTCTCAAAAGAGGGGGGCAGGACGGAGGACTTATACACCGGTGAGACTTATACACAGGTTTTTACGGTACTTTCTAAGTCTCAGAACTGGAGTCGCGAGGTCCGTTTATATAGAAATATAACAATAATATATAAAGGTTTTATGTAAATGCTTATGTGGTACTAATTAAATGAATGTGTTTTATTTTAATAAATTCTTGTGCCAAGTTATCAGCAATGAACTACTACAGTATACTCTTTGTACAGCAAGGGTAGTTTACTTGTTTTCAGGGTATTGACACAGCACAAGTAAATCAACCAAAAGCACTTTTCATTTGTAGTTCCCAACACTTAGGTGAAATGTAGAAAAAAAAGTCAATACCTGTCATACAGTAAGAGAAATAAGTCACCAAAGTAAGATAAAATTCTTCTTCTTCTTCTTCTTCTTCTCCTAACATATTTTTTTGTAGACCCCAGGCACTTTTATCCACACATATGTATGTTACAGGATGTACGAGTTTAATGAAATTAACGTTGAAATTAACCCAATGGTTTCTTGAAATTTGGGTTGTGGTTATGATCTCTCCACTTTTAAATGGCTGGATAACTTGGCATTTTTTGTTTCAGATTCAGTACAGCTTGAAAAAAAACAAAAAAACAATTGGAGATATTTGTCAATAGCCATCAAGAGTTATAAAACCACATTTCATTTAAGGCTTGTAAGTAGTTTTCAGAAGTTGTTTTTTTTCCTTTTTAAATGTATAGCCAAAAAAATGTGTTTATATTGAGAATCTTGTCCAGTGTTTTATTACTGCTGCGAAGTTATCCTCCAAATTATAATGTACTAAACTGTAATTGTGACTGGGTGAAGGGGGGTAATTTGCTTGTTATATATTAACTAACCGACAGTACTTTTGCATGCATTGCTGTTTTTATTTTATATTTTTAAAATAGCAAGCTGCTGTGCTTAGTAGTGGATATTTTTTTGCAGTGGTGGCGTGCATAGATGATAGTTTGATTGTCAAAGTTGAGCTATTACAAGAGTAAAAACACAGCAGTAAAACCAATTAATTGTTTCCAGTAGTTGCCTATTGAGCTTAGAGTAATTGTGAATGACAGATTTGCATGACAATCAGTTTCCTACAAACAGTGGCCTTTCTCCAAAAAATCTGACTGCAAAACAACCTTTGTTTTTTCATTACAATGGTGCTTCATACAGTTGTTTTGCCAGCATCCTGTTACTGTGGCAGGCTTTCGTGCCAGCAACATTTAATGTTATCTACATATAGGTCTGGGACCCATATTTCACAGCTAGTCTGAAATAGCGTTAGAACTGGTGTGGTTAGCCACGGTAGGCATTTTTATTGACTATATACAGATTTTAGCACTTATGTGGGGTTGGGGGGTCAATCACTGCATGAATATTTCCTTTGATTTAAGGAAAGAGCTTGAGAGTGTGCCAGGCAAAAAAAAAAAAAAAGTTCAACACCTTCTTATTAAGCATTATGTAAAGTAGCATTTTTAAACAGCAATTGATGGTCAGCTGTACAGATTGGGAATGCATGTATTGGCTAAAGAAGATATAACATGTTAACTCACTATTTCCTCTCATTGCATTTTATCTTATGTATTATTATATATAATGATATTTTTAGGAGTTTTAATCGCCCATAATGCAATTTGACTCGTAAACGTTGAGTGAACGTTCTATATACTTTAAGTGATCCTGGTGATGTTGTAGTGAATTATGCTAGAATAAATTGTAATAGAAACTCAAAAGAAAAGAAAACCTATAACACTGATTTTGTTTTATTGTTACTTTTACATTACCATATTTAACACTTTTAAGTTGAAACTGGGACATATAGTACTTAAAAAGTAAAAACAAACTGTCCATTAATGTTACAAAACAACTATGAAACAATACAAGTGTGTGTAAATGTCACTGGAGTCTGTGTTATTTATTTACAGTTTACAACATTTTATTTTATATATATATATATATATATATATATATATATATATATATATATATATATATATATATATATAATATATAATATAATTTTAAATGAGTGGTATAAACTTTAAAATGGTGTAATAGCAGTTTCTGTTATACTGTATATATTGCAAAGACCTGGGATTTATACTGTTGCAGTACTGGTCTATGGACCGTGTGTGTGTGTGTGTTAGCAGGGAGGCGGTAACCTTGCCTCAGCTGGGATTGGTGGGTGATGTCCAGGGAGGAGGGTACATGAAAGCATATAGGATATATGTTTTTGTTGTAGCCCAGGGAATAATCGTCCCAATAAACCATGGATTTGAGTGCCTGCAAACTGTGTATTTCTCATTCCTTAATTTTCTATCGTATGCTTCAAAATTAATTTGGCTTGTGAGAATTGTAAATCATTTTGGGAACAAAAATGCCAATATTTGTTATAAGGCGAAACACAAATAACGCGTTCTCCTAATAATGGACCCTCACAACCACATTATAATGGGGTAGCATGATATTAACATAATGCTATTTAATGTAAACGTTTCATAATGCCAGCTAATGTTAAATATACATATATTTAGATGTATTCTGACCAGTTTTTGTAATTGGAAGTTAGCCAAAGTGAGTCATTTAAAATACTAACTTTTGTTTTCAATTTGTTTTTGGTATACCATAAGCTTTCAAGTTTTAGAAAAACAAAGGTAACTTAATGAGTGCTATTTTATTTAGCTTAGCATTTTCTGATACCTTTTGAAAGAAATGCACTGAATAAAAAAAAGAAACTTGCGACAAAGATGATACGATAAACGTGTAATACTGCTGTGAAAATCTGCGGGTGTGATTTTAATTGATTAATCATGAAATGATTAAGTTCTGTAGTTTTAATTTTTTTAACTAACAAAGGGCTATTTGTTCCCTGCATTGACCAGCCAGAGCTACTCTTTTTAGGACCTATTAAATAATTCTCAGTATCTTTAGTCTCTCCTTGAGTGGGGAAAGTTCATTTTCAAGGAATGAAAGACATCCAACACATCCAATTCATAGAATTATAATTTTTTTGCTTCTTAAATAATTTCAACAGTTATGAAGAATCCCCTGTAATTTTTAATTATGGAATTTCACTTTATTTCCCTTAGTTGTAGCCATTGTACAAATTTCACAAGAAAACTCATATCAGGAGAGTATTTGCTGTCACTGAGGCATAGCTGTATTGTTAAACTTACTAAACATTTACTCCACTAGTGGGAGGTAATGACCTGTAAGTTTGTTTAAAACTGAACAATTAAATTTCTTATTGAAATAATATCCTTTATTTATATTTTGGAAATAATGTGGGTGGGTGTGTAAAACCTAAATATATTTAGCCTTTTTGGCAAAGGACAGTGCAAAACTGCTGGTTTGTTGAGCCACCAGCTATGGGTGACCCAGGCAATGTTGGCACAAAAGTAACATTCTATACCAAAAACATGGACAGGCCGAAAATGGAGCTTTCATACACACACAAAAGAATAACAAATTGTTTGTGACATTCATATTTTGACTTTGATTTCCATCCATGGTTTCTTTTGACATGCTTACAGTACAAAACAGGAAACCGACAAAGAAATTTGCCTGGTAGCTATTTTAAGTGTCTTACTAAATAACTCATCAACTGATTATTCCAGGATAAAGGCATTCCATGCCTCCTGAAATTGCCTATGGCAGTGCCTGCATAGCATCTGACTAATAACAGCCACCTGATTTCAAAGTTTTCAATTCAAGTTGGGCCTATGGGTTACTGGACTAAATAAGTAATTGTTGGAGGTCTAATTTTGAATATGAAAGCATTATAATTTATTAGATTTCAATGAGAATATTACCTACATTTTGTAACCAAGTGTACAGTATTAGAATTTACAAAAACGTGTAAAACGAAAACCATATCATTTTTTAACCCATGTGTTTGGTTGTTTTAAGTAACAGCACCTGTGAAACTTCCAAATGAAGATGACTGTTCATTGAGTTTGCATTTATTTTTTAAACTTTCTTATCACAGGAACATGGCATAAAAGTGGTTGTGTTAGGGCACAGTTTCTTCCATTTAAGAAATGCTAACAACTTTTTCGTTTTTTTGCCTGAGTGTTTGCTTGTTGTTGTCTTTGCTATTGTCCCAATTAAAAGTGACCCTGATAAAGAGTGAGTGGTGCGTGTGAAAGCAGTGTGGAAAATCTGTTTGGACTCGAGTCGTCATTTCTTTAAGGTGTGGATGACCAGGACTGTGCTTGGGAGTTCGTCCAATGGGTTACCTTGCAACTGATCTTGTCTCCATATAGCTGACATTTTGTTTTTTGGGTGATTTGTACTAAAGCCTGTTGCTAATTAGATGTTCGTGGTTATGTACAAACGTTTTGGTCTGAGCAATGATGATTGTCTCTGAAAAAGGAGAAATCAACTTTGGTGGTCTGCTTTAAAAAAAAAAACATTGAAACCTGTCCTTATATACCTTGTGGGTTTTCTAATTGATTCCTGTAGAGAAAAAATGAACAGATTTGTAATGATCAAATCTTTTTAACTAGTTTCTGCTGTTTCAAACTCTAGTAATTCGGTGTCTGTTTGAGGATAACCTAGACATTTTTGAGAACTGCTTTAAATTATACAGTAAATTAAGTTTTGATTTAAGTTTTTTTCTCTCCTGCAATCAATAACTGTGCAGTTTTCAAATCAGAGACAGCTACACCATTAAAACACAAGGTTTAAAAAATAAATAAATCATAATTAATCTGTCAGTTTAGGTATAAACTAATTCAAAGTTGTAATTTCACAAGGGGACCCATAGCAACACAAAAAGTAATGGTAAATCTTATCAATATGCAACAGGAAATGCCCAGCAGATAGCCACGTGGCTACTAATTTGAATGTAATGTTAAAGGATCTTTCATCTTTTTCTGCAAACCTACCGCATCCATTTTCCTCAACCATTGGACCACACAGCCTCCTATAATATCTTACGTTATTAAATTTTTAAATATATAGTTTTAAACGTTAATATAAAAACATTATGAGAAGGTGCTGTGTGTTAGAAAGTGTTTGGCTCCAAACAATAACACGATTACGTGATTTGTGTGAAAAACAACAACAAACAACAAACTCTGCCCTTCAAGAACATGGATTTCTACCATGTGTAATAATACCATGTCAGAAAAAAATGTGCAAAGAAAATAATCAGAACGAAGAGCTGAAACACAGCATAAAGGTCAATAATTTAAAAAAGAAAGAAAACAGAAGTTTTCTTTATGAACTCCAATAAACCAATTGTTGTCTTTCACCAGTCAAATCGTAGTGTGCCTAAATACATTTTCGAGTCAACATAATTTGATTAAAAAATGCCAGTTGTATCTTCTTTACCGAAATAACTGCTGAGAAAAAAGAAAGCATTTGGTGATTTAAATGAAATTGAATGCAGCTGACTTGATTGCAGTAGAACACCTGTTATTCACTGCTAATGAAAAAGCATGGTTTGTAAATGTCTAAAATATGACAATGTGCTTGCAAAATATCTAAAAATATAAACATACTGTTTTCATTGTAATCGTTAGCTGCAAAGATTAACCATTCAGCAGAATAAGGCAATAAACAAGCAAGTATAAACTAAGCTGCTGTTTTAGTATCACTTTAGTGTCATGACAAGTTGTTGGACTTTTATGCAGTTGAAAACTGGACTTGTAGCAACCAACAATTGGATTTGGCGACCAATTTTCATGGCCTAGGTGCCATTGGTTCCTAAGGCAAAAAGTTTGTTTGGAGCCCAGACTTTTGGGATTTTAAGGTCTCTGCTCATTTAAACATTGCATTTTACATATAGGATTATCATGTTGATAAAGCCTCTGTATATTAACGTTTTACTGTACATTGATCTTTGGCCAACAGTGTGTTTAATAGTGAATGTCATGTGGAGCTCCAGTGGACAGAGAATCTTATAAGTGAGAAAGGTATTAATTCTCATGTCGTTTCATAATTGTAATTGTTTTATTCTACTGATTTTTGCTCAGTAGTTCCAGCAGGCGATCTTTTAAATGGTTCACGAAGAATAACATATTCTTTTACAATATTATGGCTTTCAAAAAGATAACACAGACTTCTCAGTTCTATGACATGTGACCAAGAGTAGATATGTCATAAAAGTTCAAATTAATCCTCAGCAGATACTAATAAGCAGCCTGGCAAAGCCTGAAGAAATCAAAATCTGTACTTTCAGCAGCCCCGTCAGCTTACTAACTAAAATTAGAAAGCCACTAATGTAACCTTAAGTCTTTTATTATGTTATGGTTGTCTGCATATGATGGCAATGCAAACGAACAACAGTGAAGAAAAAAAATAAAATGCCTGGAACATTTTCAGAGAAACTGCCCGGTTTAATATTGTTTTCACTTGTGGTTTTCATGGTGTCTATTGACCTGGTCAGAATCAGATTTCTACTCAACTAGCTGGTTACTTTCTTTGAGTGTAGCATGATTCTTGGCACAAGAACAAAAGGAGTCACTGCCAATTTTGAATCCTGCAATTGCCATGTAGAGGGCCAAATTCTGATAACATATACAGTGCCGAGAAAGTTTGTGAACCCCTTAGGATTTTCACATATATTTCAAACCTAAGATGTTATAGGATCTTATTCTAAGCTGTAATAATAGATCATGATAAGCTGATTAAACAAATGACACAAAAAACATGATACTTTCAACATTTATTTATCCAAAAATGATTCAAAATTCAATATCCATGTGTGAATAAATAAACTTCTCCTCAGCATGGTATCATTGAAGTCAAGGATCTCCTCCTGTAACAA
Source organism: Polyodon spathula (assembly GCF_017654505.1). Classification (NCBI taxonomy): domain Eukaryota; kingdom Metazoa; phylum Chordata; class Actinopteri; order Acipenseriformes; family Polyodontidae; genus Polyodon; species Polyodon spathula. Next base: position 29,920,105 of record NC_054540.1, on the reverse strand, counting down.
TAAAGGAACACTTTTTTCTTAAATCAGCTAGTTGCTGATTAACAACAATGATAATTTTTTGTTAAAACTGGCCATACCTTGACATTAAAGAGTTCCACATTCTCTGACTACAGTGCCGAGATAAAGTTTGTGAACCCCAATGACAACTATGGAAATTCCATAGTTTTACCATGATAGCCTTCTTGAATCAAAAGCAGTATTTTCTTAAATATCCAATAGGGTTTCTGTTAACCAATTGCATGTCTTTTGAAACAAAATGATGTATGAATTAGACAAACGATGAGTAATTAAGATTCAGAGTATGTGAAAAAGTAAGTGAACCCCTGGTTTTATCAGCTCAATTAAGGGGATAATTAGAATCAGGTGTTTAAACAATTAGGTAGATCTTCTGGGGGGAGTTTGGGAGGCCCCACCCTATATAAAGATCAGAAACCTTTAGATTCAGTAATTGGTGGCCCCTCCTTGAGCAGCAATGACTTCAACTAAGCATTTCCTGTAACTGTTGTAAGTCTCTCTCATCAGTTTTGAGGAATTTTGGCACATTCCTCCTTACAGAACTGCTTCAACTTGGTGATATTTGAGGGCTTTTACATGGACAGCTCGCTTCAGGTCCTGCCACAACATTTCGATGGGGTTTAGGTCCGGACTTTGACTAGGCCATTCTAAAATGTGGAATTTCTTCTTCTGCAGCCATTCTTTTATAGATCTGCTTGTATGTTTAGGATCATTGTCTTGCCTCATGACCCACTTTCAGTTCAGCTTCAGCTCACACGGATGACCTGACATTCTTCTCTAGAATGTTCTGGTACAATGCAGAATTCATGGTTGTGCCAATGATGGCAAGCCATCCAGGTCCTGAGGCAGCAAAGCAGCCCCAAACCATCACACTCCCACCACCATGCTTGACGATTGGGATTAGATTCTTCTGTTCAAATGCAGTGTGTGGTTTCTGCCAAACATAACTTTTGTCATTGAGGCCAAAAGCTCTACCTTTGTTTCGTCTGTCCAGAGAACATTATTCCAGAAGTCATGTGGATCATCTGTGTGCTCTTTGGCAAACTTCAGATGGGCAGCAATGTTCTTTTTAGAGAGCAATGGTTTCCTCCTGGCTATCCTTCCATGAACACCATTCTTGTTCAGTCTTTTTCTGATAGTTGAGTCAGGAACACTTACATTAGCCAAGGCGAGAGTGGCCCGCAGATCCTTGGATGTTACTCTGGGTTCTTTGTGACTTCTTTGATGATTTTCCGGTTTGTTCTTGGAGAGATTTTGGTAGGACGACCGCTCCTGGGTAGAGTGACTGTGGTCTTGAACTTTCTCCATTTGTAGACTATCTGTCTGACGGTGGATTGGAGGAGCCCCAAATCCTTAGAAATGGTATTGTAACCATTTCTAGACTGATGAGCGTCAATAACTGTTTTTCTGAGGTCCTCTGAGATTTTTTTGGATTGTGGCATGACATTTTTCCACACACATGTATGGTGAAGACCAAACTCACAAAGTTTCTGATCTTTATATAGGGTGGGGCCTCCCAAACTCCCCCCAGAAGATCTACCTAATTGTTTAAACACCTGATTCTAATTATCCCCTTAATTGAGCTGATAAAACCAGGGGTTCACTTACTTTTTCACATACTCTGAATCTTAATTACTCATCGTTTGTCTAATTCATACATCATTTTGTTTCAAAAGACATGCAATTGGTTAACAGAAACCCTATTGGATATTTAAGAAAATACTGCTTTTGATTCAAGAAGGCTATCATGGTAAAACTATGGAATTTCCATAGTTGTCATTGGGGTTCACAAACTTTATCTCGGCACTGTAGTCAGAGAATGTGGAACTCTTTAATGTCAAGGTATGGCCAGTTTTAACAAAAAATTATCATTGTTGTTAATCAGCAACTAGCTGATTTAAGAAAAAAGTGTTCCTTTATTGTTACAGGAGGAGATCCTTGACTTCAATGATACCATGCTGAGGAGGAGTAAGGGTAATGACCCTGTTCCCTTGGTGAATGCTTCCAAAAGAATGCTCACTCCCAGCCTGAGAAAAGGAATACATGTATGCATACTAGCATACTAAAAGGGCCAAATATTTGATAGCCAGTGCTTAATTTGCATGCAGATTTCAATGTAGTATGGCTATAATTGCTCCTTATAATTGAAAGCTCACACCCATAATTCCTTAAATGTTACATAGGGTATTGCCCAGTCAAGATGCACTAATTGTGATAATGGCTTGTTTGTTGTATGTATGTATGTATGTGTGTGTGTGCATATATATATATATATATATATATATATATATATATATATATATATATATATATATATATATATATATATATATATAATATATATATGTCCACAGATATAGTGGTCAGGTCTATGTAATGATAATGAATACAAACAGTTTGTGTTAATAATTGGGATTGATTTTGCTAGGGCTATAAAGTTCTGCCATTTCTGGTAAGGAGAGTTTGATTTTGTCTATGTATAGGTTATTGGATTGCTGTCACTGTAGCTGCCTAAAATTTCAGCTCTCTCACTTTTCCCCTCTTCCTTATTTTCTTTGCCTGGCACCACTGTGAAAGTGCACACAGGGTCGCCTCATTGTTGTTCACGTTTTCTGACATAAACAAGCAGTTTCTACTCAGCTCTGTAATTCTCAACTAAGCTGTTGTTCAAAGCAGCTTATATAATGTTAAGCAATAGTGGAACGCCCACCCTGAAATATTCTAAACGTCCTGCAGCTGCAGCTTGTTTATCTTCACACTTGCTGAATATCTTGCATGTCCTTCCTTTTCCTACAGTTAAGATTCATTTAGTCCTGGGTAAAGAAGTCCAATATAAGGAATTGTTAATTTTACAATTCAGAGGTACTTTACAGATCTTATTTACTATCAGCTTGTATGTTCAGTGTGAGCTGATAGTAAATAAGAACGTGTTTCCAGGTGTTTGTTTTGGGCACATTTTTAAATATGATGTATTCTTTTTGTAATTTGCCAGTAACTTTAGGGTATTGCTACTAGAGCCCGTTGCATAAACCAGTGTACTCACTTGTGACATGAATATGAAGTAAGGTAAAATATGGCATATGGCACTAACAGAGACACAATGTATTTGAGAATGCACCTTCTTTTTAAATATGTAGCCTTTCTCTCTTCCTCTTCATTTCTTACTGGTTACCGAGCCAAGCAGTGGGAAGCTTCAGTTCTCCCAGGAGTCCGGCACCAGAGCTCTGCTTGCTGGGGTGAGATTATTGACCGCACAACCCTGCCACTGTGACGGCACATCAGTGTGTTTTGATGCATATGACGGGATTGGCTCTTCCCATCACAGTCTTTGCTGGCTGGCTTCCACGGGAGAACCATCTCTACCCCTTTGTCTGGTCCTGTCACCAACCCAGGCTGTGAAATCTGTTTTTCTTTTGTGCTCAATGCTGGGGGTCACGTCTCAGACCCCCACCCTTAGCTGTATCCTCTACTTACAATCTGTCACTGCAAATTATCAGTTTGCAGAGGAAAAGAACACAAACACCAGGACTTTCATACCTGACCAGTAAATCTTGGTTAAAAGTCAAAAACCTGCTTAACTGTCAAATGACACCATTTTTCATAATAATCTGGAATTTGACTTTATAAAATGTTATGCTTTTTTGTTAGTTTTTAATTCAACAACAGTGCTGGAGGAACATGGATTGTTCATTTTCTGCACAGTGAAATGTATTTTAGTTTTTACAGCTTTCTTTAAGTACTTTAAAGATAAACCCAGGTGATGTTTTTTGTTTACTAATGTATACATTATATTTGATATTGAAGATCATTAATAATGTTATGTTTTTTTTTTTTCCATTCTTACTCTAGTATGAAGACACAGCTATTTTTTTTTTTATTCCCTTTTAGTAGATGTGATATATTGCTTAGTTGTACCCACTGCGGTGCCTCATTAACTACAGTAATAAAAAGGGCATATGGGTTTTATAAAGCTAGTTCAGTAGAGTATGGAGAATTCTACTTTAAAAGCATTTTAATCTCAGAACTATACAGTATCTGTTACTATATAAGTGAAAGAACAGGGTTGAGCTATAAACTTCAGTACCAACTGTTGAGGTTTGGATTTTGTGACGTACAATGACAAGCCAATCTGGAGATCTAGTTATTGTCCTGTATAGACTAGAAATCCTTCTGAAGTCTGGGTACCATAATAAATGCGTCTCCTGTATTGCAACATAATATGCAGTCATAGATCTTTTATTTGTACTATGGATTACACTGCACCCATAAATCTATTTACATATGAATGACCTATATAAAACTTTTGCGCCCAAGTGTTTTCATCTGAAGCACTGACCTGAAATACATTTTGTACTAACAGGCTCTACAGGTTTGAACATTAACCATTTTGGATGTATGAATGTATTATAAACTGTAAATCTTATGATTTATTGTAATTGTTACACTAAATAGATTCAGCAAGTATGGCGCTTTAACTAACCATAACAGAAATATTGATGTGTTTTTTTAGTGTTTTTAGAAAATGAATGCCATTGTTTTGTTTTCAATGTACATTTTTGGAGCATTTATATGTTTACAGACAGCCGTTTATCAGGTTTATCATATTTTCTCCTAAATATTTACATAAAAACATCAGCAATTGCATTGCTTATCTTTGGTTGTCTCTCCAATATGCCTTGGGCATGTGCTCCCCCTGTTATGTGACCAATCAGGAAGTATACTTTGTGTGGACATCAAAGAACATGTTTTGACAATGGAAAATCCTTACTTCCTGTACTGTGCTTATAAAATGGGTTACTAGTTTTTAGAAATAAGGAGAGACACATTTTTGTTTTGTTTATTTTTTCCTAAATATATTGCTATGCTAGGAAAAATAGTTCTAATAAATGTAACAGTTCCAGTGAATTTAAAGATAAACAAATTATTTGTAATAATATGAAATAAATTCAAATAAATTAAATTATCACAATATTTTCAGTATTTGTCTCATGAAGTTGACTGTAGCAGGGAATTTAATGGCTGGTTACACAGTTTGACAGATTATGCAGTAGGTGGCACTGTTTGGCGAGTAGGGGAGTTTATTTCTGCCTTATTTACGAGTTCGAACCATCTCAAAAGTAGCCATTTTGGAAAACAAACTTGTAGATTTCTATACTCAACTTTATCTCCCTGAAACAATTTAAACACCTTTTGCCTGAGCCATATGCTATATGATACTCTCTTGTGACTTCCTTTGTACAGTAAACTAGGCAAAATAAAATGTATTATTTATTATTTACCTGGGACCATGAGAGAATATTACAGATATTAATAGAAATCATAAAACCATTTACTGTAACCGTACTACATCAGTGATGTTAGAACTTGGAATAGAAAGTAGGATAGTAGCTTATTGCATGGTACATATTGAAATGCACCGCCCTGTCACTTATTTTAATTAAAATATACTTATTCACACAACCCTATGGCTTCAATCTAGAGGTGTTTTAAATGAATTGGCAGGATGCTGCATGTGTTACTCATTGGACTGTGCCTTGGGTTACTGGAGACATAAAAAAGAGAAAGAAAATGCTGTTGGATAGTTATTGATCCAGGGAGGTGTGATGCTGAGGAAAGCAGTCGAGTGCAGTGTGCAAGCTCTTTGAAGCAGAGATGATTACATTTTGAGTTGGACCAAAAAATATGGAAACCATTTGTTTCTGGGAATGCTGTGTTAGTTATAGCTTACTGATACACACCAAAGAATTGTAAACATTAGAAATGCTTATAATGCATTGGAAATTATTCGGTATTACAATATTTGAGTGAAGATGCTTTTTTGGGTTACTTTCATTTTGTGGTTCCAGTTGTGATGGAAACCTCAATACTTCTTTGTGACAGACAACGAATGAATCCTAGTCAACAATCTCCCTCCCGACCTGTGAGGGACCTGTATAACAGGGATAATGTGCCCCAAACTGGATGGTTTGGTAGTTCATTCCAGGGTGAGTCGGAAGTCAACCATCCAGAAAGGGGGCAGCGTCAAAAAACCAGAAGTCATCGCCTTAATATGGTAGGCAATGTGTCAGTCGTGGATTGGAGGAGACGTGATTGCACTCGCTACCGAAGGGGGCGTGACTGAGGGTATATCAGGGGATGTGGCCAAGCAATCTGTTCCTTTTGTTGTGGTTATGGAAAGACCTGTAAAGGACGTACTGTTTTAAAAAGAAACCATGAGTTTTTGTGTTTTGTTTTGTCAAATAAACTGTCACGTTTTTAATTTATAGAAGACTAAACTCTGGGAGCTGTAGCTAAACAGCCAGCAAACAAACCCTGACTACACTCACCGTTGTGCACATTTAAACTTGTAATTCACAGCTTACACTAATACCACTCACTCTGGACTTGTAACCATGTTTGTGTGTTTCTTATTCGTGTGATTACTGTTATTACTTTGGGAGTGGACCCCGTGGATTTGACTGGCTTTACACATTGCTGTGTACAGCCAGTATTATTATTTAAGCAAATAATAAAGCTTCATTTTTCACCATTAAACTGTTGTTGGATTGTTATTACTGATCACTGCATCACCTCTACACCTGTGCACTGCAAACCACTTTGCCACAATCTTATAATGTTTTTAAACACAATTTTAATACAGAGAAAATTCTAATCAATTAAAGACATGGACAAATCATAAACATGGGATTTCTGGCAGTGATAAATTTATTCTATTGTTTTGATTAAACAGTTTTGGGGTTAGGTAGACAGGTTTAGTGTTCTGTGTGTGTCTGTCATCTTTAGTTCTAATTCATAGAAAATAGTTCTGATCTGTTTTTGTGCCTTCGTATTATTGTAGAAGGATAGTGACATAAAAAGTTAGTAAGGAATGGTAAAAACATTGCTGCTGAGTAGTATGGAGCAATGTGTTTTTGATGATACTGCATCTGTAAATTTTAAAGAGCACACATGAGCAGTTTCATAACAATGAAAATTGACACCATATGCAAGACTCCTAGTATATAAGTGGTTCTGTGAGGTTTTAGATTAGAAGTAGTGTCACCCAAGTTCAACAGTGTCTCAAGTATAAAATTGGTTGTGTTATCATTTTTTAAACAGTTTCTGGATAGCGCCAGCTGTAACTTCTGTAAACTTCTCTCCGTGTCTGTTAGTCTCAAGTTTAGTGAAAAGGAGGCTTTCTTGTGTGGAAACAAAAAATGCTGCTTTGTGGGCTTTGTGAGGGAGCTATTTGATGGTAATCAACAATAAAATGTATAAAACTGATTGTGATTAATGTAATGACAAGCAACAAACTGACAATCTCTTAACCACAAGCACCCTTACTGATAATGTGAAGGCATCACATCTGATATCTTTTCTCTGGCATATCTGTACATTTGGCAAGTGACTTTACGTATAATCAAACCCAAAGTGCAACTTCAGAAGTTTAAGTGACTTACATCAAAATGGTTTGGAGCGGTTGATGGCGCAGGGTGAAGGGCATTGTTTCATTCCCAGCAGAGGTTGGGAGTACAGTAATTGAACAACCTTCTTTTCATCACAAGTCCATCAATACCCATCAGTGCTTTCTTGTGAATTTCCATAGGCTGCATGTGACATGAATCATTTGGGTAATCGCAAACCACCAGTTTCCTGGACGAGAACGTATGATGAAGTGGAAAACCACGGACGTTTTCATTCCTCTCTGTGTTGATATTGATTGAAAGTCATTTCAATTTAGCAGCAGTTTGAGGAGCCCATACAAAATTAATTAATGTTTCCCAAAAATGATGGGACATTCTGTTCACACGTGCATCCAAAGGGCACAGCTAAGACGCATTAGAGTGTTCAGCTTTACACTGACTCCTAGTTTGTTTTCTGCTAAGTGTGTCTGCTTGGAGTTCTATTGATTTTTGCCATTATGATCCTTCACTTGATTGATTGCACATTGCTTTAGGAAGGTGTGGTAAATGGAATTGTTGCCTTGATCCGATGAGAAGGTGGAGTTCAGAGACTCCAGAAAACCCTGGCTAAAAACTGTACAACCTATATGAAGTTACACTGAATCAATATATTTTTATTTTATATTCTGTTTTTAAGCACTCAGTGTGTGTGTGTGTATGTATGTGTATTATATATATATATATTATATATATATATATATATATATATATATATATATATATATATATATATATATATTACACACACACACACACACACACACACACTGAGTGTACAAAACATTACGAACACCTGCTGTTTCCATGAAATAGACTGACGAGGTGAATCCAGCTGAATTCTATGATCCCTTATTGATGTAAACTGTTAAATCCAATTCAGTCAGTGTGGATGAAGAGGAGAAAGGGTAAAGAAGGATTTTTAAGCCATGACACAATTGAGACATGGATTGTGTGTGTGTGTGTGTGTGTGTGTGTGCCATTCAGAGGGTAAATGGGCAAGACAAAAGATTTAAGTCCCTTTGAACGGGGTATGGTAGTAGGTGCCAGGCGCGTCGGTTTGAGTGTGTCAAGAACTGCAACGCTACTGGATTTTTCACGCTCAACAGTTTCCTGTGTGTATCAAGGATGGTCCACCACCCAAAGGACATCCAGCCAACGGCAGGCCAGTGGTCAAAAATGGCTCATTGATAAAAGAGGCCAAAGGAGGCTGAAACGAATTGCAGAGTGCAGAGCAACAGACAGGCTACAGTTAGTCAACTGAGAATCCAGTAAAACATTGGTGCCAAAAGTCCCATAAAAGAATGCACAACTCATCGTACCTTGACACGAATGGGGTATGGCAGCCGACAATCTAACAGAGTTCCACTTCTTTCAGCAAAACACAAGAAACTGTGGTTGCAGTGGGCTAAGGAACAAAAACACTGGACACTGGAGGACTGGTCTGATGAATCCCGGTTCCTGCTGTTCACGCTGATGGGAGGACACGGGTATGATGAAAACCACATGGGTACATGCATCCATCATGCCGCGTGTCAGCATTGCAGGCTAGTGGTGGTGGTGTGATGGTGTGGGGTGTGTTTTCATGGCACACATTGGGCCCCTTGATAAAAGTGGAGCAACGTTTGAATGCCACAGGATATCTGAACATCATTGCCAAGCAGATGCATCCCTTCATGGCAGCAGTGTATCCATCTGCTAATGGATTTGTTCAGCAGGATAATTCCCCATGCCACAAGGCTAGGATTGTGCAGGAATGGTTCCATGAACATGACAGTGAATTCAGCTTACTGCAGTGGCCTGCCCAGTCACCAGATCTCAAGCCAATTGAGCATCTGTGGGATGAGATGGAACGAGCTATGCGGAGTAGAGATCCACTACTAGCCAACTTGACACAACTGTGGAAGCATTGGAGTCAACATGGGCCAGCATCCCTGTGGAACGCTTTCGGCACCTTGTAGAGTCCATGCCCCGATGAATTGAGGCTAAAGGGGGTGCAACTTAATATTAGGAAGGTGTTCCTAATGTTTTGTACACTCAGTGTGTGTGTGTGTGTGTGTGTGCGTGTGTATATATGTATACACACACACACACACACACACACACACACACATATATATATATATATATATATATATATATATATATATATATATGTACAATGGTACCACTGTGGATGACGGGATAAACGTTCCTATAAAATAGTAAGGCTGTGTTGTTACATTCAGTAAGAATAGAAAAACAATCCATTACATTTCTCTGATTCAGTTAATCAATAAAGTACTCTCAACTGCCTGAATAACATATATATATATAATGGTGTTTACATTATTAAACAGCAATTTGTTTATTTTTTGGTCTAGTGGAATGATAATGTTCATAATCTGCTGGTATTGCAAAGTTGATGTCTTAGGGGTTGTAAACAGAAACTGATTTTAAAAACGTAAAAACTTTTTATTGGTATCTACTGCATATCATTTCCCTCCACCCCCATCAATTTTATCATGAGGGTGAAGTTATTTACCAGGCTGTAAACTGCAACCTGCTGTACAATCTGTACATTTTAAATAATAAAATGACTTTGCTTAGAATATGTCATTCTATTCCCACCTTTCTGTACCAGCAGTACAACATGATACATGTTTTAATTGTGAGGTTTCAGAAGCACAGCCATTTTCCATATTGCAATACACAATGTTTGTTTAGTGTAAGTGTGGCACTCAACGATGTAAAGAAATGCAGCAGTATTTAATAGAATTAAATCATTATACGCATCACAAATACTTGACCTATGTGTTAATTGAGTAACTCTGTTATCATGTAAAGCTGTCTAAAAAAAATCAGTTGACGCAGTAACACAGCTGCACAGTTGCTAGAAAAATACAGTGTAATCCCACTAAACAGACCAAGTACTTAAAATGCATTTTGTTCATGCCTCTTTCTTTTATTTTAATTATTGAATTACTGAGAAAACGGTTTCCATTTGATGTTTGTTAATTGTGTGCTGCACACTCTATCTTCCTGTTAATACGTCATCAATTATTTCCCCTCCCACCATTATTATTTTTTTTTTTAAACCATTGCAGCTTCTCTGCTAACACCCGCCTGCACTCAATCTAACACCTGTTTTCAATATGCACTCACTTCTTGATTTGATTAAGGAAAGGGTCTGTCGTTTACTTCCATAGAATTGTAGAATTTTTGTGTCACATTGCACTACTAGTGATAAAACATATGATGCATGGCTTCAAACTTGTTGCACTACACAGCAACCTCTGGGCTCTGGCATAAATGAATGGTCAAATGTGAGAAACGTACACGTTGACTCGTCAGATGAATCAAGTATTTAGTCAGTGGCTACAATAGAGGTGGCATGCTACGATTGTAGCTATATTCCGGGAAAAAAAAGAAAAAAACTTATTTTGAAAAGGATTTGAAACAAACAACCAAGTGCTGAGCCAGTGGGTGCCATTTATTTGGTAATTAAGGAGGGCCAGTGTTAATATTTAGGATATCAAGCATTGTAAGAATGTACCAGTTAATTAAATGCACATTTTATTTAAAAAATTACAACGGTTGTGTAAGATTTTAGAATGAGATTACAGAAACGTTCCAATTTTACATACCTAATCATGCACCTGGATTTACAGCAGATGCAACTGGAACTGGAGCGTCAACAGCGGGATTTAATGCTATGATCTTGGGGACCATAAGCTATGTGCTTATTAATTGACCTAAATGAAGAGCTCAACTTGTTGCTGTGATTTCAGTTATTTGTCAGCCACAGTCTGTATTGTTTGTCTTGAAGGATAAGCATTTCTTAACACAAAACTTGCAACTGGATTACAGGAGATAAGGTATTTCTTCAGTTTGTCCTACCTGGCTTACCTCCTCCAGGCATTCCACATTTAGAATGCGCGTCTCCTAAATCTAGAAAACTAGTACAATGACAGTGTGATGAAATCACAGATCTAGAAAAAGAACTTTCCATTCTGGGTGCCAAACGTTGTTGTAAATGTAGCCATTGTGTACCTAACAGTACATTTTACAGTACAATATTTCCATCTCCTTGTAGTGCTTTGTTTAGTGAAATAATTAAAACTAAAATAATATTTAAAAGATCTATATAGTGATGTCTAGCCCAGGATGTATTAATAAAAATATCAATACCATTGTCATTATGTTGAAAGTATTAATGTCACTGGGAAAAGTATAACACAGAAAATGCAGTAAAGGTAAATCAGTGTGTGTGATGTACCCTGTAACCCTTTCAACCCCCTCTAGCTGAGTTTCCCCACTGTCTTTTTATTGGTCAAAAAGAAAACCCAAGCTGGATAAAATAGAAATAAAAGGCGTCAGTATTAAATCTATCGCTGTTAAAAATAGAGCACAGTATTTTGTTTCTCCCGTTTTCTGGCTTTGTTTTGCCCACAAAGTTAGAGGCAAGAAACTATTAAAGTGATTGTGTTAATGAGATCCACAGAAAGCTACGCATTAAATTATCCAACCGGCAATTCTTGAAGATGGATGGACAAGTAAGCTGATAGCTATTCAAAAGGACTTACAGCAGTTTGTTTTCTCATTTGTTAATTTTAGGTTTCCTTGGTGAACATGCAACTAGTGAAGCTAATACATCTTTCTGGTTGTACTTTAATCATGTTAAATACATTTTAACTGCCCTGGATAACACGACATTTTAAATTGCAAAGTTGCAGTTAAATTATTCAACAGAAAATAATTCCCATCCTAATTTGAGCTTGGTGATTAAAATGGCTATTTGTAGGAAAATGTTTTTTATTCTTCAAAGTATTTTATTACTTGGTTTAATGTAGCCAACCATTCTTTTATAATGACTGCCTCCCTTTTATTAACCAGCACAATTTAAGTTGATTCATTGGTTAAAAGATCTGGAAAGAAAGACCTTTAGTTGTCATTGAACATGATAAATAACGACGTGCAAATGCAGTGGAGAACTATACATAATCCAGTTTTTGTAATGTGTGTGTGTGTGTGTGTGTGTGTGTGTGTGTGTATATATATATATATATATATATATATATATATATATATATATATATATATATATATATATATATAAAATGATTTCCATTACATGAGAGTAGATGTTGAACTTCATGCTGATTTGAATTCAGCTCTTGCCAAGATAAGCACCAACTAAGACGTAGCTTTGTAGTAAACTAATGTGATCCATCCTCATCTCCATCCTTTTGCATTGTTTTCCATACGGTGTGTGTGTGTGTGTGTGTGTGTGTGTGTGTATATGTATATATACACACACACACACAACGTATGGAAAACAACGCAAAAGGATGGGGATGAGGATGGATCACATTAGAATACATTACAGGGTAGAAAAAGGTAATCCCTTTTAAGCATACATTAATAAATGTGGTAAGTATGAATTTAAACAACTTGTAACATATTTACAAACTGTACTTCTCTAAGAAGTAAAACCTGTGAGGCAGGGAGGATTGTTGGATACAAAGAGATCAGTTCTAGTGATCTGATTATAAATCATGCTTACAAACTGTTGCTACTAATGTAAAAGCAATGTCAACACCATTAGTAATAGGATAGATGCAACTTCCTTTTAAAATGCTTTACAGCTCCTTCAACAAGATAGGTTAATAATGGATTCATTTTATTATCAACCCAAGATGTTTAGCCATCATCTGGATTACGGATGTACATAAGTCTGTCTGTTTGTCTGCCTATCCATCGATCTATTTATATATGTATGTGATCCTCATTTATCCGTGGCTCTCTGAGTTTTATCTTTGAAAAACAGTACATGATTTCTTGCGGTATACATACACACACATAAAGACACATGCTTCAGTCTAAGACCTGTGGAGCAGACCTCAAGACAGCAGGGTGCTTGACCTCTGATCGAGTGGTTGAACTGTATCAGTCGGGGCATCTAGCTGGGTTACTCGCAAGAAAATCTTGGTATACAGTATGAAATGTAATAATCTGTCTATCATTCTATCAGTTTGCTCAGTGTTTGTCTGTTAATTGTTCTGTATATGTGGACATAAATAATACATACTAAAGACACGGGTCCATAAGAACATCTGTGTTTGTCAGCCCATGTCAACTCTAAGTTGTCTCACTGTGCATTGATTCACTGATAAGGTAGCAAAGCCCCAAAGCATGACTTTAAACCATCTGTTATTTTTATTTATGAATTTGCAGCAGTTGTGTAAATCAGTTGTCCCTCACAAGACAGATTAATTTGGCCCAGGCCTTTTAAGACCTATAGTATACTAAACCCATTTGTTCAGTGGGTTTTGTGTGTTTGCAGTGGACGAGTTTGCAGCCTACATTGCTGCACAGTCATACTCCATTGGAAGCTTCCTTCACACAGTGCAATTTAATATGAGCAGATATCCTGACATTAGCTATGTTGTTTTTGCAGCTGAAAACTGGAGGTTTGTGGTCCGTTTTTTAATGTACTTTGTATAGCAGAACACATTTGTTTCAGTAGTGAGGTGAAGAAAACGATGGGTTATTATGACTCTGTTGCTAAAGGAAATATATTAGTTAAAAATGTTCTTTTAATTATTTAGTTAATTGTTTATTTATTTATTTACTGTGTTTGTGTCATATATTGCAATACACTACTTTTTTGGAATTATATAGCACTTTGACTGAAAAGGCACCCTGAGAAGCTGGACAATATAACAAACTATTACGCTAGTACAAGGAAGAGTATGGGTTTAGTCTACTCTTAAAAACAGTTAGGTTAAGGGTTTTCCAGGACTTATGAACAGGAAGCGTGTTTTAACAAACACACCCACCACTGGGTATACTGTAGGTTTCTGTTAATTCATTTGGAAGCCAGTGCAGAGCTGATGGAATTGGGATGGTATGTTTTTTTTTTTTTTTTTTTAAAGCTATTAGACAACTGTTATCTGAAAAAACTGCAATCTTGAATTAGAGATGATGGGAAGCCCTGAGAGTCATTGTTCTTTCCTGGTATAATGAGGTGTGTCCCCAGACTTCACTGTCTGATTGGGAAGGATAGCATCAATCTTGTATCTTGCAAAACTTAAAGCAGCTACTGCACGTCTGCCCATATATCAGCCAAGAACTGTAATAGGGGTCTTAACCCTCTCATGCATGAAATATTGAATATGCCCTGAAAAAAACAGTTTTGGACACATAATCAATATATTTCTCATTGAAAAATGTATTCACATTTTTGTATTGCTTTTTATGGGGAAAAATTGCATCCTGATAGGAAGCCATCATGCATTTGCATCTTCCTTATGTCCCCATATAAAGACTAGAGAAAGGTTTTTTTGTAGAAGGTTGCCTTGCAGGAAAGGGTTAATATGGTGTAAACACAATCAAGAAATGAACATACTGATGTATTTTTGGGGATTTTAAGAAGAGAGAGGTAAACAGTTTAGTACAACCTCCTAATCATTTATCTCTGGCATATTTTCCACATCCTTTCTTGGCGCTGGTATTGTAATGTAAGTGCATTGACAGATCCTTTTAAATTAACAAATGACCCATAGGTCTTAGTAGAAAATCATTTGGTTAATATACACTATTACTCTGTTTTTGAAATAGTTTTTGATTAATTATAGAATGTACGTTCTTTGGGAGCTACGTGCATGGTGCTGTGGTTTTTTAGCTGTTAAGGGAGCGAGGTTAAAAATAAATCTTAAAGCTCTCTGTATTTGTTTCTTTTAATCCAATGTATATGTCTGTGGAACTGGATAGAATCAAAAGCTAAATGGTATCAAATGAAAATGTTTTCCAACCAGACAAAACTGTTTGCTTTTGTATTTTTAACCAAAATTTCACACAAAGACTTTTTTAAAATAATAAACTGTGACATTTTGTATATTGAAATATGTAAAACTTAAACAGAGCTGTTTTTCCATTGTTTGGCAATTGAAAGTCATCTGATTTAACTTAAATGCGTTCATCTAATTATGGTGAAGAAAAAATGTCTATTTTCTCTCAAACCTTTTCTTTGCATAGGCGGACGCGATCCTTCCTTTTATCTGGAAATGTAAATTTTATTTTTCATGGCCATTTAATCAGATTATTTTTGGTAGACCCTTTTTAGTATTATAAACAGAGATGAAAAATCTCAGCGGATTTGTGGTTTTCTGCTTTTAATCAGTCCCCCATTGATGTGATCAATGCAGATCCAAGGGGAAAAACATTTTCCCATTGTTTTTATACAAAAAAAAAAAAGAAACCTTGAAAAATAAGGCACAGTTTCATTAAGGCAGTTGTTTTTATATTACGTAAGGTACCCCTTTGGTGTTTGCAGACCGCTGCCTTGGCAAATTGCTATTTCATTGGTCCAAAAACAAATACAGTGAATTAAACAGCTGTGATGCAGTTCTACAGTTCACATTGCAGAAAATGGCAAAAGTAATGGAACGAAAGGAAGTGCTGGTTAAAAATAAAGATAGAAAGATGTATATTTATTTTCTGTTTCACTTGTGCAGCGAGTGAGCGACCGGGGTGGGGGGTTGATTGTGGACATTGTTGATAAAGCCTGTAGGCCCCCACTCTCCTGGAATAATCAATAAATTAGGCAAGTATAGCTCACCTTAAAACCGTGAGCACCATGTCTGCCTTTATTATAAATGCTTTCCTGTTAAAACTATACTGACGGTACGGTAGCATCTTTTACAGCAATAGCTAAGTCCACATTTTTTTATTGGTCTGCATGCGTACCTGAGTACCAGTTATGTGAATCCCTGATTATGGAGCAAGAGGAAGAGTACAAGGTGTTGGAAAGCTATATTCTCTGCAGAAAACATGTAGACATAATAAATACTCGTCTACACCCTGTCGTCTGCATTTTCTTTGTGACATGATGTTGATGGAGACAAACATGATTTTCCAGTGAATTATAAAATACACCCCATGTTTAAACAAGCATCTTTTATAAAACAAGAAGTTGCCAGACATTTGATTCCCATAGAAGACGGAGTGAAAAATCAAGAGGTCATTTTAAACCTTCTTACGTTAAGATTATTTAGTTATTTATTTTTATATAAATTGTACACAGTCCCTCTTTGTTTAAACTTTTTTTTATTATTATTAAACTTACATGACATAAGCAATTAGTGTTTTGTTTTTATAAACACTATATTTTCTTACGTTTTATCCCCATGGTAACATAAAATGAAGCAGAAAATGTTAACTTTGTGCATGAAATAAACATTTACAATATTAAATGCTTAGTATCTCAAATGAACAAGTGGATGATTGCTCAAGTTCAAGAGCTCTTGTCTTCTGTGTGCCCACACTGAAAGTATTTTGTGTGGTTTCTTTTGTAGGTTCAATGTTTATTGTTATTGTTAAGATTGTTTTTTTTTTGTTTGTTTTTTTTTTATATTCTTCTTCTTATTTTTCTTACCAAAACTTTAAACTGCTGCTGCTTCGAAGCTGTGTGACTGATCAGGTTCTGACTTGGCAGCTAACAAGCTGGATACATTGGCTGTCTGATTCTGAAAAAATTTTGCTGCAGCGTCCTTGCAGTTGGCGCCATGACGCATTTTTCAATAAAACCTTTCGAAATCTTTTTTCTTGGGAACCAATGAAGTGCTTGATCTGAAACTTGGCATATGTCATCAGCATCCAAACCTGCATCAAGTTTGCGATGCAGAAGTTGCTGTGATAAATATTCATGTCAAAATGGCTGCCACAGTTCTTATCAAAACAGGTCCCCAACAACAAACTGATGCTGTTTGAAAACTGTTTGTCCAGCAAACTCCAAACTTGGTAGTTATCATCTCAGTAACAATGGGATACAAATATGTGAAAATGGTAATTTCTTTTTTTTATAAAACAAGATGGCCGCCACTTATACATTTACATTTGAAATTTAAACCTGCGTCAGTTGACAAACAATTTACTTTACTAACTCCACACCCCACAAGCATATTCCCTGAAACTGTCAATATAATTGACTTTTAAAAAATTGTATTAACCGGAAATGAAAATGGCCGTTTTGACGCATCTTTTTAGAAACCTTTCGAAATCTTCTTCCTGGGAACCGGTGAAGCCATTGATCTGACACTTGGCATATATCATCAGCATCCAAACCCGCATCAACTTTGCGAAGCAGAAGTTTCTGCGATAAATTTTAATGTCGAAATGGCTGCCACAAACTTTAACGAAACGTGCTCTTAACAGCAAACTGCTGCTATTTGAACACCGTGTGACCAACAAACTCCAAACTTGGTAGTTATTGTCCCAGTAACAATGGAATACAAATATGTCAAAATGGTTATGTTTTATAAAACAACATGGCCGCCAGGTGTACTTTATGTCTGAAATTTAAAACTGCCTCCGTTGACAAACGGTTACTTGACTAACTCAAAACTCGTTACTTTACTAACACTATAGCAATACAACTGACTTTTAAGAAACTCGCGTTAAACAAGATGGCTGCCTGACTCATTTTTGAAACTGTGGAACAGTTGAAGTTGCTGATTTTAAACTTGGCTCACTGAGAACTAAACACACTTAGACAGGTACTAATACTGGAGCTTGGGAGCCGTAAAACTGCCTGGCAGTTCTAGTTGTTGTTATTATTATTATTATTATTATTATTATTATTATTATTATTATTATTATTATTATTATTATTAAAAACAGGTGGGAAAGGAAGGTGCCACAAAAATAGAAATTAACAAGAACAACTGACAGTACATATTATTTATTTTTTTTACCTTTTAACAATTAAAAGGGAGTGATTTTCTGATGTAAACAAGATGCATTTGAGATCCAAAGGAACAAGAACATTAAAAGAAAAGACATGCTGTATAACATTTATTTCAGCCCTTGTGCACAGGTAAGAAAAAATAGATTTCACTTGAAACTAAATATATTACCTCAACTTTATTTGACTGGATACTCGCACAGTTTCACAGACCTTATTTTACCGACCTGACCAAGTATTCGCATCTCTGGGTTTGTGAAACCAGCAGTTAAAGTTCACTTATTATTATTATTTGCTGTACATTCTAATTTCAGGTGTAATCTGAATCTTAACTTCATTCAATTTGGGTTCCTGAACAAAAAATCCAACACGGTAGTGGATCCCAGATTCCTGCCATTTTTCATCTGTTTTTACTTCTCCTCTCTTTCATCTCTGCATAAAACACACATATGTCCAATGTTTAGAAACCCATGCAGACTCAACAATGTAAATTGTATGGTGACTCTAAAAAGTTAGTGTGTTGAACTGAAGTGTTCTGACCCTGTGCATTTCTAAACTGAAAGTTCCATGCCCAGAAATGAATAGCTGATGAGATTTGTTCCGGATCTTCTCCTATGTTTGCTAAAGTTGTTCTAGGGTTCAAAACTCAACAGATCCTGAACATCTGCTTATTACCCCCTCCCCCCCCTGAGGCTCCACAGGATGCTCCTTGTGCAGCAGTTATGGCTGCCATTCCCAACTGTACCATCTCTAATTGTCATTCATTTGATTTGATTTTCCTCATCTTACACTCAAATACATTATGTTTACTAAAGCGCCACTTCAGCTCAGTGCCTGTTAAGCTTAATGTTAGGAGAAATTCTGAAGCACAGCTTTCGGTTAACCAAGATGAAGATCACAGGCAAGAAACATCTCATTGTTGTAATTTAGGTAATGGAACCCCGTAGGGACCCAGCGTCTTTTCTATATCCACATATACATATATACACATATACATAGTTAAGTGATGGGGATTGTGGCCCCTGCTGAGAGAATACCCTTGTGACATGATGCTGCATCTCAGCTGATACTGTCATTCCTGTATAAATAAATAAAACATACAAAGTCCTTTTGCATTAAATTATATCCATTCAATAGTCAAACCCATATCCATCTATCATGCTTGCAGAGCCATTAGAGGTTATAAGATCAGTTGTTTGGGAATTCAAAATGTCATTTTTTCCCTTTTTATTTTCGAAATTCTATTGTCAGAGTTGCCAAATTTGAGATGTAGCATCATAGTTTCTACAACTATCAGTGATTTGAACCTTAGATTTGTTGCCCCTTAGTTGTTTATGAAATAAAGGTTACATGACTAATCTAAGAAAATTAACCTCTGGTAATGGACAAACATTATGTAGTCTATGCTGTAGCCTGTTTAACATGTGCAAGAGGGGATCTGCATCTGTACAACTTAATGAAGGAAGCTTTGTGTTGGTCACTTTCCATGCTAGCTTTCATTTCAGAATGTGATATTTCATCACCACCTTTGAAATATTTTTACAGAGAAAGTAATGGCTGTGCCGCCTTTAACATAATAAAGCAGCAATTTCCGCCTAAGATGAATATGTAAAAATGCCAGAAAATGAAAAGGTAGGGCTTTCACTTTGCTACGCATGAAAAAAAATAATGAAACTTTAAAACTTTGGGACACAGAAGCACAGCCGTAAAACATTTTTTTTTTTGTTTTTTTTTGTCTTTTATTATTGTCCTTTTGTGAGGCATGAACATAAATGAGAGGCATGGGACGCTGGATGTAAACTAGACTCTGGATTATTGACGGATACCAAAGCTTGCTGCCAAAATATTCTTGGAGTGTTGTCAGATATTGCAGCTGGGTAGTGACACTTTTAATGTGCAAACTGGGCTTGCCTACTGGCCGGTGAAGTCTTGTTTATACAGTGGTGTTATTATGTAATTTCACTTGTTGTATTTGTTCAAATGAAACATTATCTTGGAACTTTGTAGTACTACTCCCTTTATTACAGTATTAACACTTCATTAACAAATGTATAGACAGTTGTTAAGGACTTTGGGGACTATAATATAAACTATAATCTGTCACATGATGGTGTTTCAACAAATCACAAGACGGATTTTAAAACTAAGGTTTAATAAACTATATATATATATATATATATATATATATATATATATATATATATATATATATATATATATATATATATATATATATATATATATACATATAATCAAATATGAACTGCCCTTTGAGTCACAGAAAACGATTGCCCACTGAGGGAGGGCAGTACTGACTGACAGGGATTATATTGCCCCAGGAGGTCAGTATTGCCTTGCAAGGGCTTCATTTTCTGATATATGGCGGAAGTGGCAGTACATATTTCCTTTACGAAACACTTTGCTATTCGTGACTAAGAAAGAAATAAAACAAAAGTTAAGTGAGGCAGACAGCCGAGACGGGCATGAAGCAAAAATGACAGGATGTGAAAGGGAGGGAAATAAATATTGAAAATGGTGGTAGGAAGCAAAACGGTTGAAAGGTGTTGTGTGTGTGTGTGTGTGTGTGTTTTTTTTTTTTTTTTTTTTTTAATATCTAAAATGTTTCAGTGGCATTTACAACAAATTAAGAACTAGCACATGATGCTTAGGCAAACCATAGATGTGCCTCAAATTAGAAATATCTGTCAAGGAAAAAAATAGAACTGCGTAACTTATTAAATTCTTAATTCGTTTTCATCGGTCATTCCTGCTATAATGTCCTTATTAAGTAATGGTTCTGTATATATGGCTTAGTATCCCATGTGTGTTTTTAATGGTAAAAAGGTCTGCTTTCTTTCCATTTAGAGCCAGATAGTTTAAAAAGATTGTATAAAAACACTTACTGCTTTTTAAATCTAGTGAAAAATAAGGCTCATTTTGGGATTGAAGTCCATAAAGCCATGTTAACGCGTGATCAAACATTGAGAACATACCATGTTAAGGGCAACTTGGTAGAGGTATGAAATATTAAAGTTATCTTAACTTATATATTCTTATTTTGTATGCTTTTATTTTGTATCATTTAGCCATCAAATCCTGTTTAAGCCCCGCTTCACCTGTGTTATACACATTTCCTCGATTTGCAATCAATAGTTGTGATGTAAAGAAAAATGTCATAATGTGAGTTTTGATAGGTTAGAAACTCGACTAAAGCCCAATAAATCTGATCCAGCAATACACATTTTTGGACCTGTGCTTTCTCTTGTCAGAAGTCACTTGACAGTTCTGCAGGGGAGGCAACAATGCGGTTCGAACAAGAATGCACTTAAAACGGATTGATTTTGTGGGCTTTCGGTGCCAGCTATTTAAAGAGGCACAGTAACAAAATCTTCCACTTTCGTAGTTATAACACTATGTAACACAATTTTTGTTCCTGGGTAGTAAGTGTTATTTCCTAATTGCTTATGCCTCAAAAGCATAGAAAATGGCTATTATTCCCCACAAACTTTGCTTTTGTGACCAGGACAGTGATATTTCAAAATATCACTATTTCCAATGGGAAAACGGGCAAATGTGTGTCTTTTTGTTCACATAAAGTCAGAAAAAAACAACGTATGAATCCAAATTAACATGTATTTATACTAAAGTAATACAAAAATGACTACAAAAGATTTAGAAGTGAGTAGTTTTTCGAGATTTACGATTATACTGTAAATACAAAAACGAAAAAATCTCGAAAAACTACTCACTGGTGTGGAATCTAATCAGCAGGTAAATGTGTTCCAGCGAGGCTTCAGCTTCTGTCTCAATCTCCTACCTGTTACTCAGCAGCGAATGCACACACCCACACGGCAGACCCTACCCTGTCACAAGCATTAATACCCTGTTTCTTTGTAAACAAGTGATCTATGGGAGCTCCCTAATAAAAGCTGAATCTGAAAACAATAATTGTGTGAATATAGTAATTGTTATAGCTGTGTATAATGGTATTTAAAACAGGATTCATCTACCTGACTTTTTACACATCCATCCTTACTGAGGACGTTAAATGTATTAAACGATAATAACATTTGCAAGGTGGCAGTTGTTAGCATGTTAGTGGTGTAGCAGCGTGATGTGTCTTTACTACAAGCTTTCCTGTTTTGTAGTTTGTTTTGTTTATTTTACCCCCCTATCCTGGAAGTTAGACAAATGGCTCCCTGTGACGTGGTCTTGAAATTTAAATACTATATTAATCTTGTATACGGTGCATTTTTAAACACGTTGGAAGTGTGTAACATTTATGTTTATTATAGTAAACTATGATGGGCTACTGTTTTATTTTGCTGGCTAGTGAAGAAAATGTGTTTAACAGCCAAATTGAGGTAAAATGTTAAGATATGAAAAGTGTTGTCAGTCAGAATACAATAAGATTCTACTGTTGCAGCCCCCTGCTTTTTTCTGCCAACCCATTTTTCTGCCTCCCCCATATATATATATATATATATATATATATATATATATATATATATATATGGTGACTGCATTGTTTAAACCACAATTTCTTTTTTCATGCACCCATTTTACTTCGTTTACCAGCCATTCGATCTTGATCATGTCGCAGAGGATGCTTTGTTTTTGTTTACAAAATCTCCCATTTGTAGTTATTTTTTTATCAAAAATAAAGTGTAATGAAACACGAATGTCTTTAAAAACACCTAGTTTGTTTCATTAGGGCTGTATTGCATGTTTCTTTTAATGGCAGGCTAATGTATCAAGTGAAGTCTGTTAAACTAGACCTTGAAAAACATGCCTTGGTTAATTCTTTGTCTTTTGGAGCAGTTTATATATATATATATATATATTTTTTTTTAAGATTAAGCTATGTCTGTTCTCGACGGTCATTAATTAAGGCCCAACCAGGTTTACATTATAGCTTAATTATTAACTACATGACTCAAGCAAAATAATCTTGGTAGTTAAAAGCTGGTTAACTGCCAGTAACCCTTGTTCTGAAAACACACAGCTGTTCCTCAAAACAATGCTGAAAGTGGCAAACTCTTCCCATTACTCAACATTCATTTTACCATAGATGTACAAAATTAAAAATAGATCTAGAGTTATTTAAGTTTAGAAGCTTTGAAAACAAAGTTTTATTTCTTATAAAAGAAAAAGTGGATGTTTAATAAAAAATGTAGGTGTGTGATCTATACTGTTATAGATATGCATCTGTTTAAGTTGTGAAATAAATGAAAATGAAATAAAAAAAAAATATTTGTGAAAAATAAAATGAAAAATTATAGAAAAATAAAAGTAATTTCACAGGGCTCTAGTTCTAAGAGATAATAGCATAAGGCTGGCTCTAGTGTGTGTGCGCATGTGTATGAACACATATGAACTAACACATTTTTTATTTTTTTTAATTGCTCCGATTTTGAGGTCCAGGCAGCTCATACATATTAAATCAGTACACTTAGGGGCATATAATGTAGGAATAACAGAAACCCCTTTATCCATTGGCTAGAATCCAAACAAAACTACAGTTCGAGAGAAAATGAATCACGTCTCAGGACATTGATGACCACTTTCTGTAACTGTAAAGGGAGTAACATGAATTTACAATTAAAGTGCTTCAGCAAAGGGAAGGGAAACTTGGTCTTGCATGTCTAAAGCTCAGTGCCTACATGCCTCTAGGGTATTGCTGTCCTGATAAAGGGTCAAACAGAACAGAAGCAGCTTGCAATGATGGAAAGAGTCATGAAGCACTGCTGTACTCCTGAAATAATATTCTCTATGGGTGTTCATGGTTTTGAAAAGTAATCAGTTAGGGTTGGACTCTGTCTTGTATTTCTTCCAGCTTAGCAAGCTCAAACAATTCATTAAGTAATTTGCTTCTTAATCTCCATCAATTAAGATGGATGTCTAGATGAGTGGCACCAGTGTTCAGCACAACATTTGCCACATTAATTGAAATAGGTACCGTAATAGATATTTAAAATAATATTTTCATAGTTTGACTTCTGAGTGATTTTATTAAAAGTTTGGTTCCTGGGAATTTTTGCCATGCAAGACAACTAATTTATGTGTCTTCCTTTTTTTTTTTTTTTTTTTTTTTTTAGCCGTGCTATCAAAACCAATCAGGACCTGCTGCCGGAAACTCCCTGGACACACATTTTCTACAATGACTTTTGGGGGACCCTGCTTACCCACAGCGGCAGCCATAAGTCCTACCGCCCACTCTGCACTCTCTCCTTCCGCCTTAACCACGCCCTGGGGGGCCTGGACCCCTGGGGCTACCACCTTGTCAACATTCTGCTGCATTGCAGTGTCACCGGCCTCTTCACCCGCCTCTCTCGGCTCCTTCTCGGGGGCGGCTACTGGACCCTGATGGCA